>NC_091283.1:646510519-646811501 GCF_032444005.1 Ranitomeya imitator | reverse complement strand
CAAGTAGTCCGTCATGTCCTCAGCCCCCCTGTCCACACTTGAAGTATATAGCTTATTGTAGAATTTCCTAAACACTTCCAAAATCTGCTCCCCCTGAGTAACCAATATTCCATCTTCCCTCCTAATGGAGTAGACATGAGAGGAGTCCCTCTGTGCAGACGCCACTACCGAAAGTAAATGCCCCACCTTTTCCCCCTCTGAATAAAAAGACGCTTTTTGAAAGGCCCGCAATCTCTCCGCCCTTCTCAAATATAATTGATTGACCTCCTCTTGGGCCTTCCTCATCCGACTCTGAGACTCCTTAGTACAATGGGCCCCCAATGCTGCCTCAGCTGCCTTCAGTTCTTCCAGAATAGCTTGATCCTGTACTCTAGTCCTAGTCTTATGTCGTGAAATGTCACGAAACAGAATCCCCCTTAAATACGCCTTCATGGTGTCCCATACTACGTGGCATTCCGCACTCCCATCATTAATCCTAAAAAACTCCTCTATTTCAGCCCCCACCCTTTCCATGTCCAAGAGTTGTAACCAGGAGGGGTGGACCTTCCATCCCATCTTCCGTGAACCAACCTGTTCAGATAATTTTAATGATACCCGAACTGGACTATGATCTGATAGAATCCTGGGATTATATTCCACCTCACTTAACAATTCGTTCATCCCATCATTGCCCATGGCGACATCGATACGAGACATAGAACCATACGTGGTCGAGTAACAGGAATAAGAATAAGTATTAGCGTTTCGAACCCGCCATAAGTCAATCCAGCCTATTTCTCTAAGGTAATTCCCAAAAGGAGTGCCATTACCGTCCCTACGTAGCGGAGCGTGATTACTCTTATCCCAATGGTCGTCGGCAATATTGTTCACATCTCCAACCACCAGAAGAGGAACCCCGACCCACCCTCTCATATGCTCCAAAATCTCTTGAATTTTCTTACCAGAATACGGCGGGGGTATATATATTGAAACAATGCAAATCAGACGGTTAAGAATTTTACACACCAAAAGGACATACTGACCATCTTTATCAATTTTAACCTCAACTTCCTCAAATGGAGTACTAGTATGGATCAAAACAGACACCCCCCTTGCATAATTAGAGAAAGTCGAGTGATATGCCCTGCGCACCCATTTTTTCTGTAACATATCTACTTTTTCCTCCACTAAGTGAGTTTCTTGCAGGCATATCACCGAGGGCCTCTGTTTCACTAAGTACTGAAATATTGCCGCACGTTTAGTAGCGTCCGCTAGCCCCCTAACATTCCAACTTATAATATTAACCTTCCCTTCCATTTCCTTAGAAAAAGGTATAAAATAAGAATCGTCTCTCCCAGGTCTCCCCCAATGCCCTCCTCCCCCCCCTTCCCACCCCCCATCCCAACAACTAACCCAACCTTCCCCATCTAAAACTCAAGATAACTCAGATACTCCGAACTTTCTTTCTCTATATGAGAACCGAGGGCACTTAGTATACCCTAGAACTAAGTCTTTTGCCGTCCATCTCTTCCCCCCACACCGCGACCAATATGAAATATTCATTACGCGGCCGAACATAATACTGTAAACGTTAGGTGCAGTTGAACCATCTACAACAGTAACATTCAGAAAGGACCCCTCCAACGAAGAGAGGCAGAACCAGCAGAGTCACAATCCTTCCGAAACATTCTTAACGGTTCCGCTCAGTGCCAATCTTCTTGGCGTTGGTGTCCAGCCATTGCATCGCCTCCTCCGGATTTTGAAAAAATTGAACACGGTCCAGCGCCACGACCCTAAGCTTAGCTGGGTAGAGCATTGAATATTTTAGGTCCAGTTCACGGAGCCGTCGCTTGACCTCCCCAAACTTCATTCTAAGTTTCTGCACCGATGCCGAGTAGTCCGGATAAATGGAGATCCGATTCCCATTTATACTCAGGCCATCACTCAGCCTGGCCTTTCTCAGTAAAGTCTCCCGATCCCGGTAGTCCAGAATTTTTGCCAATATGGCACGAGGGGCCGAGCCGGGCGGCAGAGGGCGAGTGGGGACCCGATGAGCCCTTTCCACCGAGAAATGTTTGGTAAGGTCTGCTCCTCCCACCGAGTTCTTGAGCCATGCCTCAATATATTCAGTGGAATTATTTCCCTCCACCTTCTCCGGCACCCCAATTATTCTTAAATTGTTTCTCCGAGATCGGTTTTCCAAATCATCTGTCTTAAATTCCAGCTCTGCAATTCGTTGAATATATTTCTTTTCTCTTTTTAACAGTTCGTTTGTCTGATCCTCCACACTACCCACACGCTCCTCCACCACCTCCACTCTTTTCTCCACTTTGCGCATAGCAGAGTTAAGGGACTTTATTTCAACTGTCAGATCATCCACCCTCAGATTCAGCGCGGCCAGGGCAGATTTGCAGTGAATAACGACAGAGAAAATGTCCTGCAGTGTTGGTTCCCCCATCCTTGGCTGCTGTACCACATCAGAGTCATTGGTCTGCACAGGGCTAGCAGCAGGTGTCACACTTTCTGCACTGTGCGCTCCCTGCGCCCTCCCTGGGGAACATTGCACCTCCACTTCACCGGTCCCAGCGTCCCCTCCACTTTCTTGCCTCATCAGGGCTTCCTCCACCTCAAGTCCCTCTGGATCCAGCAGCAGGGCTCCCCCCTCCTCCGTGCGGGCAAATCGCTCCAGCCGGGCTATTACCTCCAGCCTCCGGCGGTATGTAGCGCTGGCCCTGGCCGCCTCCTCCTCGGCCACGGCGCCATCTTGAATTTTCGCGCCGGCTGCAGGCGCCGACTGTTTGCGGCGCGGCATCTCCGCTCCTCACCGCTTATCAACTCCGGAGCCTTCTTCCCCTCGCCGGGGACTTGCGGGGTCCCTCTGCCCGGTTTTCGGCGTTCGGCGGCGCCTGAAAGGGTAGGTTTAAGGAGCGGTGCAGGGAGAGAGACCCTTCGCACGTCCGCTCACATTCGTCGCTAGGCCACGCCCCCAGAGATCCACTTCTTGAAGGCTTGGTAATCCTAATGTGCTTCCCATCCACGGCTCCAATACAGTTAGGGAAAGAACACACTTGTTCGAATTTTTGGGCGTTGGCCTGCCATATTTCTGTTGTAGGGATGGGTAAAAATTCCTCCCGGAGGTTGTCCCACAATGCGCGGCATGTGTCGGCAATAATACCAGACAGTGTGGAGACTCCAATACGAAACTGGAAATGCAGTGATCTCAAGGTCTCTCCGGTAGCCAGGAAACTGACAAGAAGAAAAATAAATAAATATAATTAATTACATTGTTATGAAAGAATTTTTCATTTTTAATTACAATCCCCCACCCCACAAAACAAAAACACGTTACTTTAAAAAAATGGCAAGAACATATAAATCCTTCACATTCCATTACGTACCATAGAGTCACCAGCAGACGTTCCTCGGGGGAAATCGATTTACGGAGCTGCGTGTCCTGCCTGGAAATACTTCCTTCCACCAGACGCAGCAGATATCGGAAGCTGTTTTGAGACATCCTGGTGTACTCGAAGTATTTCTCCTGGTTGTGATTTAACTCGCCAAACAGACAATGGTAGGCTCCACGACTCTCTCGGACTTCCACTATAGGGTGTAGCCAAAAACGCCGACGACTCCTTCTCCGTAGTTTGTCTCTTTTCCTCTGTTCATGACAGGCAATAGCATAGGCAATAGCAAGGGCTAATTCCAGCTCAAAATTGAGGTAGATACTCTCCATGGAACGATCCATCTTGATGCTCTATGGTTGGAAATAATCTATGCCGGGGTATATATACCACTATTACATTAATACCCACCCTCATCTACCCATTGGTGGCATTATCGATTGTCTAGACACTAGACCCACCCTCTTCTATTCATTGGTGGTGTTATCTAGTGTCTAGACACTAAATTGTGTGTAAAGATATAATCATTGTTTGACAACGCATGCGTCGTAAAACGCTGCGTTTTTTGTAAAAAAACAAAAAAACGCACAAAAAACGCTGCGTTTTACGACGCATCCGTCCGACGCTTGCGTCAAAAAAGGTGCGTTTTTGCGTGCGTTTCCGATCCGTCGTGCGTTGCGTCGGCGACGCAGCGTCGCATGACGCTAATGTGAACGTAGCCTAAGGCAATTCATGCCGCACACACCGCAGGAGGCATGAATCGCAGATCTCATTCTCTGAAATGCTCCGATGTTTCAGAGAAGATATACTTTAAAGGAAAAGTCTCTCCCTAAGTGCACACACAAGAAAGACCAGTCAACAGCTGCAGCAATGCTAGGAAGAGCCCTGCAAGGTGCCATGCCGGTCTCGTCTATTTGCCGAAGTGTTTCAGAGAATAAAATACCATGCTACAATTTTGCTATTTCGCTGCGATTCATGCTGCCTGATGTTTGGCACTATGAGTTGCCTGACTGGTTGCCTTTAACCCCTTAAGCCTCAAGGGTGGTTTGCACGTTAATGACTGGGCCAATTTTTACAATTCTGACCACTGTCCCTTTATGAGGTTATAACTCTGGAACGCTTCAACGGATCCTGATGATTCTGACATTGTTTTCTCGTGACATATTGTAATTCATGATAGTGGTAAAATTTCTTCAATAAGACTTGCGTTTATTTGTGAAAAAAATGGAAATTTGGTGAAAATGTTGAAAATTTCGCAATTTTCCAACTTTGAATTTTTATGCCCTTAAATCACAGAGATATGTCACACAAAATACTTAATAAGTAACATTTCCCACGTCTACTTTACATCAGCACAATTTTGGAACCAAAATTTTTTTGTTAGTGAGTTCTAAGGGTTAAAAGTTGACCAGCAATTTCTCATTTTTACAACACCATTTTTTTTAGGGACCACATCTCATTTGAAGTCATTTTGAGGGGTCTATATGATAGTAAATAACCAAGTGTGATACCATTCAAAAAACTGCACCCCTCAAGGTGCTCAAAACCACATTCAAGAAGTTTATTAATCTTTCAGGTGTTTCACAGAGATTTTTAGAATGTTTAAATAAAAATGAACATTTAACTTTTTTCACACAAAATTTACTTCAGCTCCAAGTTGATTCATTTTACCAAGGGTATCAGGAGAAAATGGACCACAAAAGTTGTTGTACAATTTGTCCTGAGTACGCCGATACCCCATATGTTAGGGTAAACCACTATTTGGGCGCATGGCAGAGCTCGGAAGGGAAGGAGCGCTATTTGACTTTTCAATACAAAATTGACTGGAATTGAGATGGGATGCCATGTTGCGTTTGGAGAGCCCCTGATATGCCTAAACATTGAAACCCCCCACAATTGACACCATTTTGGAAAGTAGACCCCCTAAGGAACTTATCTAGATGTGTGGTGAGCACTTTGACCCACCAAGTGCTTCACAGAAGTTTATGATGCAGAGCCGTAAAAATAAAAAATAATATTTTTTCACAAAAATGATCTTTTCGCCCCCAATTTTTTATTTTCCCAAGGGTAAGAGAAGAAATTGGACCCCAAAAGTTGTGCAATTTGTCCTTAGTACGCTGATACCCCTTATGTGGGTGTAAACCATTGTTTGGGCGCATGGCAGAGCTCTGGAGGGAAGGAGAGCCGTTTGACTTTTCAATGCAAAATTGACTGGAATTGAGATGGGACACCATGTTGCGTTTGGAGAGCCACTGATGTGCCTAAACATTGAAACCCCCCAAAAGTGACACCATTTTGGAAAGTAGATCCCCTAAGGAACTTATCTAGATGTGTTGTGTGAGCTTTGAACCCCCAAGTGTTTCACTACATTTTATAACGCCCAGCCGTGAAAATACAAATTATTTTTTTCCCACAAAAATTATTTTTTAGTCCCCAGTTTTGTATTTTCCCAAGGGTAACAGGATAAATTGCACCCCAAAAGTTGTTGTACAATTTGTCCTGAGTACGCTGATACCCCGTATGTGGGGGGGGAACCACCGTTTGGGCGCATGGCAGAGCTCGGAAGGGAAGGAGCGCCATTTGGAATGCAGACTTAGATGGAATGGTCTGCAGGCATCACATTGCGTTTGCAGAGCCCCTAATGTACCTAAACAGTAGAAACCCCCCACAAGTGACCACATATTGGAAACTAGACCCCCCAAGGAACGTATCTAGATGTGTTGTGAGAACTTTGAACCCCCAAGTGTTTTACTACAGTTTATAATGCAGAGCCGTGAAAATAAAAAAATCATTTTTCCCCACAAAAATGTTTATTTAGCCCCCCAAATTTTTATTTTCCCAAGGGTAACAAGAGAAATTGGACCCCAAAAGTTGTCCAATTCGTCCTGAGTACGCTGATACCCCATATATTGGGGTAAACCCCTGCTTGGGCGCACGGGAGAGCTCGAAAGGGAAGGAGCACTGTTTTAGTTTTTCAACGCAGAATTGGCTGGAATTGAGATCGGACGCCATGTCTCGTTTGGAGAGCCCCTGATGTGCCTAAACAGTGGAAACCCCCAATTCTAACTGAAACCCTAACCATAGCACCAACCCGAGCCCTAACCCTAATGGGAAAATGGAAATAAATACATTTTTTTTAACTTTATTATTTTTCCCTAACTAAGGGGGTGATGAAGGGGGGTTTGATTTATTTTTATAGAATTTTTTTAGCGGATTTTTATGATTGACAGCCGTCACAGACTAAAAGACGCATTTCATTGCAAAAAATAGTTTTTGCATCTCCACATTTTGAGATCTATAATTTTTCCATATTTTGGTCCACAGAGTCATGTAAGGTCTTGTTTTTTGCAGGATGAGTTGACGTTTTTATTGGTAACCTTTTTCGGGCACGTGACTTTTTTTGATCGCTTTTTATTCCGATTTTTGTGAGGCAGGATGACCAAAAACCAGCTATTCATGGATTTCTGGGGGGGGGGGGGAGAGAGGGGGAGGGTGTTTATACCGTTCCACATTTGGTAAAACTGATGAAGCTGTTTTATTGTTCGGGTCAGTACGATTACAGCAATACCTCATTTATATCATTTTTTAATGTTTTGGCGCTTTTATACAATAAAAACTATTTTATAGAAAAAATAATTATTTTTGCATCGCTTTATTCTGAGGACTATAACTTTTATTTTTTCGCTGATGATACTGTATAGCGGCTCGTTTTTTGTGGGACAAGATGAAGTTTTCAGCGGTACCATGGTTATTTATATCCGTCTTTTTGATCGCGTGTTATTACACTTTTTGTTTGGTGGTATGATAATAAAGCGTTGTTTTTTGCCTCTTTTTTTTTTACCGCGTTCACTGAAGGGGTTAACTAGCGGGACAGTTTTATAGGTGGGGTCATTACGGACGCGGTGATACTAAATATGTGTACTTTTATTGTTTTTTTTTATTTAGATATAGAAATGTATTTATGGGAATTATATATATTTTTTCTTTATTTAGGAATATTTTTTTTTACTTTACAACATTGCCCCGGGGGGTCATCATGTTATAGGGTCAGATCGCCGATCTGACAGGCAGGGCTGCAGGCTTACCAGTGCATGCTCTGAGCAGGTGCTGGTAAGCCACCTCCCTGTAGGACCCGGATGCAGCTCCGCGGCCATTTTGGATCCGGGGCCTGCAGGGAGAATGTAGGAGACCCTTGGAGCAATGCGTTGCTCCGAGGGTCTCAGGGAAGCTCGCAGGGAGCCCCCTCCCTGCGCGATGCTTCCCTATGCCGCCGGAACACTGCGATCATGTTTGATCCCAGTGTGCCGGGGGTTAATGTGCCAGGGGCGGTCCGTGACCGCTCCTTGCACATAGTGCCGGATGTCAGCTGCAATAGTCAGCTGACACCCGGCTGTGATCGGCCGCGCTCCCCCCGTGAGCGCGGCCGATCGCATATGACGTACTATCCCGTCACTGGGAATTAAGTCCCAGGTCACCTCGACGAGATAGTATGTCATATGGGGTTAAGGAGTTAAAGTGTAACTGTCATTTCAGGAGAACTTGCAGCAGAATTACTTAATTTCCAAAATCAATAGTACACATAAGAAACTTTAATATATCTTATCAGAGATTATTATTTCTCTTCCTGAACTGATCTTTCAATCACAGTTCAAGGGTAAAATCTGTAAACATGATTTACAGTGCAGATTTTGACTTTACAATACCAAGATAGATGACAGTTGGTGCCTTTACATTTCTATTTCTTCTATGTCTGCGTCATGGAAACCTCACAGTGGGCCAGTACCCTGCATGTTTCCGCACATTCTCATCTGAACTCTCCTGGAATAACGAAGCTTTGGTGACCACCTTCTGGGAGGGCCTTTCTGGGCGAATCAAAGATGAGCTAGCCAGTCGCGACATACCCTCCTCCATGGATGACCTGGTGTCTCTGGCTACACGGATTGACATCAGGTACCAGGAGCGCTCCAGAGAGATAACCTGTGAGAGAAGACCCTTATGCCTGGCACCTACCTTTCAAAAGCCAGTCTTACAGCAGGCATCGGCATTCTCCCCAAAGCCTATGCAAGTGGACCAGGTGACAATGGTCAACCAGTCCGTCATACCGAGGGTAGAAGCTCCCGTTCATCTTGTCCAATCTCCGACTTCCCCTGGTTTGCCTGCAGCATATTGGACGTACGTGAACGTCTTTGACAAGAGGCTAAAACTAATTATTATTATTTATTTATATAGCACCATTGATTCCATGGTGCTGTACATGAGAAGGGGTTACATACAAGTTACAAATATCACATACAGTAAACAAACTAACAATGACGGACTGATACAGAGGGGCGAGGACCCTGCCCTTGCGGGCTTACATTCTACAGGATTATGGGGAAGGAGACAGTAGGTTGAGGGTTGCAGGAGCTCCGGTGTTGGTGAGGCGGTAGCTCCGGTGTTGGTGAGGCGGTAGCTCCGGTGTTGGTGAGGCGGTAGCTTCGTTGGTGATGAGGCAGCAGCGGTGTCAGTGCAGGCTGTAGGCTTTCCTGAAGAGATGAGTTTTCAGGTTCCGTCTGAAGGATCCGACTGTGGTTGATAGTCGGACGTGTTGGGGCAGAGAGTTCCAGAGGATGGGGGATATTCGGGAGAAGTCTTGGAGGCGATTGGATGAGGAGCGAATAAGTGTGGAGGAGAGAAGGAGGTCTTGGGAGGACCGGAGGTCACGTGAGGGAAGATATCGAGAGATTAGTTCAGAGATATATGGAGGAGACAGGTTGTGGATAGCTTTGTAGGTCAGATTTGCAGAGGGGGGAAGCGGAGGAGTAGCGAGGAGAGAGATGGATTAGTCGGGCAGCAGAGTTAAGGATGGACTGGAGAGGTGCAAGGGTGTTAGCAGGGAGGCCACAGAAAAGGATGTTGCAGTAGTCAAGGCGGGAAATGATGAGGGCGTGCACAAGCATTTTAGTAGATTGGGGGTTGAGGAAAGGACGGATCCTGGAGATATTTTTGAGCTGGAGGCGACAGGAGGTGGAAAGAGCTTGGATGTGTGGTTTGAAGGACAGGGCAGAGTCGAAGGTTACTCCGAGGCAGCGGACTTCGGGTACAGGGGAAAGCATGATGTCATTGACTGCGATAGATAGGTCAAGTAAGGAAGATTTGTGGGATGGAGGAAAGATGATGAGTTCAGATTTGTCCACATTGAGTTTGAGGAAGCGAGAGGAGAAGAAGGAGGATATGGCTGATAGGCACTCTGGGATTCTGGACAGCAGAGCGGTGACGTCTGGGCCAGAGAGGTAGATCTGAGTGTCGTCAGCATAGAGGTGGTACTGGAATCCATGGGACTTTATGAGTTGTCCCAAGCCAAGTGTATAGATTGAGAAGAGTAGGGGTCCTAGAACAGAGCCTTGGGGGACTCCAACAGAGAGAGGGTGGGATGAGGAGGTAGTATGGGAGTGGGAAACGCTGAATGTGCGGTTGGAAAGGTACGAGGCGATCCAGGATAGGGCGAGGTCTTTGATGCCAAAGGAGGAGAGGATCTGTAGTAGGAGGCAGTGGTCAACTGTGTCGAAAGCAGAGGACAGGTCTAGAAGGAGGAGTACAGAGTATTGTCCAGTAGCTTTGGCGGTAAGTAGGTCGTTAGTGATTTTGGTCAGGGCAGTCTCAGTTGAGTGATGGGGGCGGAAACCAGATTGTAGATTGTCGTACAACAAGTTAGATGAGAGGTGGGAGGAGAGTTCAGCATGGACGTGCTGCTCCAGGAGTTTGGAAGCAAATGGGAGCAGCGATATTGGGCGATAGCTGGACATAGCAGTTGGATCGAGGGTTGGCTTTTTAAGGATAGGCGTGATTGTGGCATGTTTGAACGCAGAGGGGAAGGTGCCAGAAGTTAGTGATAGGTTGAAGAGGTGGGTTAGGGATGGGATAAGTGTGGTGGTGAGGTTGGGGAGGTGGGATGGGGTCGAGCGCACAGGTGGTGAGGTGGGATTTGGAGAGGAGACAATTAAGTCCCCCTTCAGTGATGTTGGATAGGGAGGTTATGGGGTTTGGGCATTGGTCTGGTATATAAAGGGGTTGTGGTGGTTGAACAATAAAGTCTTGCCTTGTCTGGTCGATCTTATTTTTAAAGTGTGTGGCAAAGTCCTCAGCAGAGATGAGGGAGGTTGGAGGGGGCAGTGGGGGGCGGAGGAGGGAGTTAAATGTTTTGAATAACTGTTTGGGGTTGTGGGATAGGGAAGATACGAGGGTTGTGAAGTAGGCCTGTTTAGCAGAGGTGAGTGCAGATTTAAAAGCGAGTGTTGCTTGTTTGAATACAGTGAAGTCGTCTTGCGAGTGTGTTTTCTTCCAACGCCGCTCCGCAACCCTGGACACTTGCCTTAGCTTTTTGGTGGTGTTATTATGCCAAGGTTGTCTATTGATACGTCGCGCTCTGCCATGGACGAGAGGGGCAACCGTGTCAATAGCTGATGCGAGAGTGGCATTGTAGAAAGCAGCAGCACTGTCTGTGTCGTGGAGTGAGGATATGGATGCCAGTGGTAGGATGGAGTCAGAGAGTGTGTGGGTGTCTAGGTGTGCAAGGTTTCTGCGTGGGTGCGCATGTTGCTGGATATGGATGATTGGTGAGGAGGACAGGGATGAGAAGGTGAGCAGATGGTAGTCGGATAGAGGGAGAGGGGAGGTGGTGAAGTTAGATAGAGAGCAGAGACGGGTGAATACCAGGTCTAGTGTATGCCCATCCGTGTGGGTGGCTGCGGAGGACCACTGAGTAAGTCCAAAGGATGAGGTAAGGGACAGAAGTTTGGAGGCTGTTGACTGAAGGGTATCAATGGGGATGTTGAAGTCACCCATGATGATGGTGGGAGTGTCAGCAGAGAGAAAGTGAAGAAGCCAGGTGGAGAATTGGTCAATAAAGGCAGTGGCCGGGCCCGCAGGTCGGTATATGACGGCCACTTGGAGGTTGGAGGGAGAGTAGATGCGGACAGAATGGACTTCAAAAGAGGGGAGGATAAGGGAGGGAAGAGGTGGGATTGGGTTAGAGGTGCAGTTTGAAGAAAGGAGAAGACCCACTCCTCCACCATGTTTGTTGCCGGGTCGAGGGGTGTGGGTGAAGTGGAGGCCTCCGTAACACAGCGCAGCAGGGGAGGCGGTGTCAGAGGGTGTTAGCCATGTTTCTGTGAGGCCAAGGAAGGCAAGATTGCGGGAAAGAAAAAGGTCGTGAATCACATGAAGCTTATTGCAGACCACGATGATGTATCCTGTCACATGCTGAGACTCGTGCCGTATCCAAATATATAGAGGAGAACCTTGCCAGAGGATTTATCCAGAAATCTTCCTCAGCTGGAGCAGGGTTCTTTTTTTGTTTAGGACAGTTCTCTGCAAACATGCATCGACTATAAGGGCCTTATCCAAATCACGGTTAAGAATAAGTATCCTCTACCTCTCATCTCCGAGCTGTTTGATCACCTTAAGGGTTCCAGAGTCTTCACAAAACTCCGACCTATGAAGTGCATATAACCTGATTCGAATTCACAGTGCCTGCCTGCACCTGCCAGGGCTCATATCTACGTCAGCCGACCAGCTGAATCTGCCAATGCTCATCTCTACTTCAGATGGTGCATCTGCACCTGCCAGGGCTCTTCTCTACGTCAGCCGGTACAGCCACACCAGCCAGTGCTCATCTGTACATCAGCCGATCCAGTCTGTATCTGTGGTTCCTGTGTTCTTACAGCACCTTCCTACATTTAATGTACCTTTTTAGCTACTCATTCCTAGGGGGTTAGCTGCCATCTACCCAAGATCAGTCCTGGTGTAGCACCTGGTCTACCTCCTTTGTCTCTCCTCGGATCACGGTATAGTATGCCACTGTGTATCCGATGTCAGATTAGGTGAGGCTCCTAGTTACACCCCTCCAGGCTTTTATTGGTCCTGAGCACAGTGGTTCCACCATTCAGCTTGTTACATGCTGTGACCACTCTCGCTCATTTTTTGTAGGATATGGGAGAATACAACAATGACTTGAGCTACAAAGTCCAGTAGCTTTCATTCTTCCTGGTAAAATTTTTCTTTTATGGGAGATACCAACTGTGACAAAGCAGGATTTGATTCTATACAGCATCTGAATGGTAAAAGAGGCTTTGTCCTGGATCTGGGAGGATTTGGCTTATTTCACAGGTTTGGCTAAATACAATAGCATTCAGTGTAAAATTGATTCACCAAAAAATACAAACATGAGAATGTAACCTTCACCAGAACTCTGCACCTTACTTTAAACCCAATATTGTTATTATTATTATTATTCATTTTTATAGCGCCATTTATTCCATGGCGCTTTACATGTGAAAAAAAGGGGCATACATAGACAAGTACAATAAACATGAGCAATACAAGGCACACACAAGTACAGAAGGAGAGAATACCCTGCCCGCAAGGGCTCACAGTCTACAGGGGATGGGTGAGGATACAGTGGGAGAGGGTAGAGCTGGTCGTGCAGCGGTTCAGTAGACTGAGGATCACTGCAGCTTGTAGGCTTGTCAGAAGAGGTAAGTCTTCGGGTTCCTTTTGAAGGTTTCCGTGGTAGGTGAAAGTCTGATGTGTTGGGGTAGAGCATTCCACAGTTTGGGGGAAGAAAGGTAGCAGTCTTGTATGCCGTTGTGGGAAGAAGAGATAAGAGGGGAGTAGAGAAGGAGATCTTGAGAGGATCGAAGGTTGCGTGAAGTTAAGTACTGGGAGACCATGTAACAAATGTATGGAGGAGAGAGGTTGTGGATGGCTTTGTATGTCATAGTTAGGGTTTTGAACCCTCTGGACAATAGGAAGACAGTGAAGGGCTTGGCAGAGAGGAGAGGCTGGGGAATAGCAGGGAGACAGGTGGATTAGTCGGGCAGCAGAGTTTAGGATAGACTGGAGTGGTGCAAGAGTGCTAGAGGGGAGGCCAGAGAGTAGGATGCTGCAGTAATTGAGGTGGGAGATGATGAGAGCGTGCACGAGCGTTTTAGCAGTTTCTTGGTCAAGGAATCTGGGAAATGTTTTCGAGTCAGCAGGAGGAGGCAAGGGCTTGGATACGAGGCTTGAAAGATAGGGCAAAGTTGAAGATCACTCCAAGGCACTGAGCATGCGGGACTGGGGAAAGTGAGCAGCCATTGACATTGATGGATAGGTCTGGTGAAGGGGTAGACTGAGATACGGGAAAGATGATGAATTCTATTCTATTTAATGTCTAATTCTATTCTTGTCCATGTTCAGTTTTAGAAAGCGAGCAGAAAAGAAAGATGAAATAGCAGACAGACATTGTGGGATTTTGGTCAGTAAGGAGGTGATGTCAGGTCCAGATAGGTAGATCTGCGTGTCATCGGCGTAGAGATGGTACTGCAAACCGTGGGATTCTATGAGCTGTCCCAGGCCGAAGGTGTAATATTGTTATTTATCAGGCAGGTAATATGCTAATCATATGAAAGTGGAATAAATTATACTTTGATATCTGAGATCCAATGTCTTAGTCCACTGGGGATTCACAATTGAGCCTGTCTGTCTACCGCAAGGAGCCAAACACAGCCCAGGCCTGAACAGCTCAATGTGAGAACTAGGCTATGTATTAGCCACTACACTATTTTGAGTGGGATGGGTGACACTGCAGTGTTGTGACATTTAAACTGCGTACGAAGGGATGCACTGTGGGGGCATCTTACTGTGTCGGGAATGCGTAGGAGGCTACAGGTCCTCTTTAAGGATAGGTGTGAAGTTTAAATGTTTAAAAGAAGAGATACAACCAGTGATAGTTGAAGACATGAGATAGTGTTAAGGCCCCTTCACATTTAGCGACGCTGCAGCGATACCGACAACGATCCGAATCGCTGCAGCGTCGCTGTTTGGTCGCTGGAGAGCTGTCACACAGACCGCTCTCCAGCGACCAACGATGCCGGTAACCAGGGTAAACATCGGGTAACTAAGCGCAGGGCCGCGCTTAGTAACCCGATGTTTACCCTGGTTACCATGCTAAAAGTAAAAAAAAACAAACACTAGATACTTACCTACCGCTGTCTGTCCTCCAGCGCTGCGCTCTGCTTCTCTGCTCTCCTCCTGTACTGTCTGGGAGCCGGAAAGCAGAGCGGTGACGTCACCGCTCTGCTTTCCGGCTCACAACCAGTACAGGAGGAGTGCAGAGCGCAGCGCTGGAGGACAGACAGCGGTAGGTAAGTATCTAGTGTTTGTTTTTTTTTACTTTTAGCATGGTAACCAGGGTAAACATCGGGTTACTAAGCGCGGCCCTGCGCTTAGTTACCCGATGTTTACCCTGGTTACCAGTGAAGACATCGCTGGATCGGTGTCACACACGCCGATCCAGCGATGTCTCCAGGGAGTCCAGCGACGAAATAAAGTTCTGGACTTTATTCAGCGACCAACGATCTCCCAGCAGGGGCCTGATCGTTGGTCGCTGTCACACATAACGATTTCATTAACGATATCGTTGCTACGTCACAAATAGCAACGATATCGTTAACAATATCGTTATGTGTGAAGGTACCTTTAGTCAAAAACTGCTTTTAAATACATTCTTAATGTTTTGGCAACAACTCCTTTAAGGAACACATACAAAACAGAGACAAAGCACACAATTATTTTAATGAAAAGGTTATTAAGGGGAATTTCCAAGTTTCAGAAAACCCCTCTCCCCTGGCTGCAGACTGCTTTGTAAAACAAACTATCATTTATTCTCCGAGGCCAGTGCTGAGTCTCTGTCACTGGTCCCAGTGTCTGTTATCGTCTGCAGCGCCGAAATCATGTCGCTGCTGTTAGTAACGGAGATCAGCAGCTTTGCTTGAGTGTAAGGCACGAATCGCTGAGCTTACCGATTGGCTACACTTTCAACATCCATGCAACAGCCAACAAGACACCGAAGCAGCATCAGAGACTCAGGTCTGGACCTGGGGAGGGTGTTTGTTTAAAACAGGTAAGAAGAGTTTTCCAAAACCGGAAAACCCCTTTAATTATATATTAGTCCCTTCATGCTCATATTTACACGTGTATTATCTAACAAAGACAATAAAAAGAAACATGGCCTACACCGACATGTGGATGAAAACAATGACAATTCTAAATAGACCGGAAATGGTAACCTGCTAAGCATACACATTGGGAATTGTACAATATAAAATCTCCTGCAACTTTGCTTTTCTTAATTATTTAGAGATGGAATATGATATACTTTATTTTTAAGACTACCAGTCTGAGGCTGCCCCTTTAATTTAATGGAAATACGGCAAAAGGACTTCACTCTCCCCCAAACTATTTATATGTACATGTAGCACTTTACAAGAGAAGTCCAGAAATTCCTTAATCAGCATTTGAATTGATATACAAATGAAGCTGAAGAGCTATGGTAGATCTGATGCCTCTATCACACCAGCTCTATACCTCGTCCTGCACTGCCTAGTACTGCTTGACTGACAGCGCCTTTGCCCGAAGTCAGAGAGCATAGAGCCCATCAGTCTAGCAGGAGGTGGCAGTGACACTGGGCAGGATATAGAGCTGGAGTGACAGGGGCTTCAGCTATACCATAGCTCATTATCATCATTTGCATATCAATTCCAAATGTTGATTTCTCAGTAACAGAGGAACAGACTGGCCATGTAAAGGTATTGCTGGCCTTGTCTATGAAACAGTTGCATGAGCATATAAATAGTTTGGGGACTAAAATCCTGCTGACAGATTCCCTCTAAAGAGAACGTGTCACACTCCACTTTCACTGTTTCAGCACATCAGGGGCTCTCCAAACGCAAAATGGTGTCTGCTATCGATTCCAGGCATTTTTGCGTTCAAAAAGTCAAACGGTGCTACTTCCCTTCCGAGCCCTGCCGTGTACCCAAATAGTAGTTTTACCCCATATATGGGGTATCGGCATACTCAGGAGAAATTGCACAACAAATTTTGGGCTCCAAATCTCCAGCTACCCTTTTGTAAAAATGAGTAAAATGTAAATTTTTTCCTTCCAGGATGTGAAGAACACAATTCCTGTGAAGAATCTGAAAGGTTAATAAACTTCTTGAATGTGGTTTTGAGGACATTGAGGGGTGCAGGTTTTAGAATGGGGTCACTTTGGGGTATTTTCTGTCACATAGGACACTCAAAGTCACTTCAAATGTGATGTGGTCCCTAAAAAAAAATTTTTTTTAACCCTTATAAACTTCCTAACAAAAAAAAGATGTATCAAAAATTTTAGTGATGTAAAGTAGACATGTGGGAAATGTATTTATTCATTATTTTGTGTGGTATAATTATCTGATTTAAGGGTTTAAAAATGTAAAGTTTGTAAATTGGGAAATTTTCAATTTTTTTATCATATTTTAGATATTTTCATAAATAAACACAAATTATATTGACCAAAATGTATCGTCATGAAGTACAATATGTGACAAAAAAAGTGTTCCAGAGTTATTACCTCAAAGTGGCAATGGTCAGATTTAAAAAATTTGGCTTGGTCATTAACCCACTACGACATCGGGCGTACATTTACACTGATGTTTAATACCCTCCCTTTGATGCAAGTCCGGCGGTGAGCCCACATCTTTCCGGGGACATGTCAGGTGTTTCGAACAGCTGACATGTGCCCACAGTAGCCTCGGGTGGAATTGCGATCCACCTGCGGCTTATTAACCATTTAAATGCCGCTGTCAAACTCTTGACAGCGGCATTTAAATCGCGGTTCCGGGAATCGTGCCGGAAATACGCACACCGATGACCCCCGTCACGTGATCGCGGGTCACCGATGTGTTGGCATGACAAATTGAGGTCTGGAGACCTCTATGGTTGTCAGTGCCGGCTTGCTGTGAGCGTCACCCAGTGGTCAGCCATATGAGACAGCAAGAATCAGGTGGCAGGTTCACTTTAAAGTCAACAAAGTGGTCATCATAAACCCCTGACCTCAATCCCATAAAAAAAGTAAATCCAGAACTGACAAAGCATGTTCGAGCAAAGAGGCCTACAAACCTGACTCTGTTACAACAGTTATCTTAGGAATGGACCAATATTCTAGCAACTTAAGGTGAGAAGCCTCTGGAAACCTACAGTACTTGAAACATTTGACCCAAGTTGGACAAACCCAAGGAATGTAACCTTCCGAGACACTGGGAATGTGATGAAAAACATAAAAGCTGAAATAAATCATTGTCTCTAGTATTCTTCCGACATTACGTCATCCTGCCTTCATTTGCTTTAATATATATACACTTAAGGTCTGTGCACATGTTGCATTTTTGTTTCACAGATTTGTAGGATTTCCTGATACCAGCAAAGAGATCCCTGAAGTCTCATGCACACGTTATTTTCTCCTTGCACATTTGCAGCAGATTTAAATCTGCCGCATGTCAATTCCTGCAGCAATTTTGCTGAAATTTTCACCCTTAATAATGAATGGGGAAAAATCTGCAACAAAAACGCATGTAAAAGCCACGACAAAAACGTGCATATTTTACGCTGCTTATTTCCTGAAAACACATCAGCTGACTATACAGGTATACACATAGGGCAGCTTACAGAATCTGAGTTTCTCATGTCAATATGCTTCTATCAATTCAGCTAGAAAACGGCCTTTCGGCACTATGAACCCTTTGATGAATGACTAGACTGGAACGCAACATGAAGAAATCTCCGCAGTCAGGGCATGAGTAGCGTTTTAAACCTTTGTGGGTTTTCCTATGAGTGACCAGATGAGACTGCCGGATGAAGTTTTCCCCACACTCCGGGCACGAGAAAGGTTCATTTTCAGCATGAAACTTTTGATGCATGATCAGACTCTGCTTTTGTGCGTAAAGCTTCCCGCATTCAGCACACTTGTACGGCTTCTCACCCGTGTGAAGTCTCTGGTGTCGAATATAATTTGCCTTCTGTATAAACTCTTTTCCACATTGTGAACAGGAAAATGGTTTCTCCCCGGAGTGAATTCTACGGTGGAGGATCAAACTGGACTTGTGCTTAAAGAAGCCGCCACAGTCGGCACAATAAAACGGTTTTTCTGCAGTCACCATTTTTCGGTTGAAGGGAAGGATTTTCAGATCGGCTGCGGATGTAGCAGTGTCTTTACCACCTGTAAAATAAAAAAGGCCTTTACTGTGAAAAATAGAAATCCTGATGGACGCCAAATATAGGAAAAATTATCTGGATAATAGTAATAAGAAATCTAGTTCTAGACTAATATCAGAATACTAAAGTGTGATATGATGGGACTCCATGTCAGCACGGGAGGGATGGCAAACACTCAGATAGTGGACAACCTCTTTAAGGAAAATTCCTCCATGGCAGTGGTATCGTTTTACTATTGAACAACTCTGATAGGTGTTAGGTCAGGGCTTTTGTTTTGTGGGGTGAATTAAAGCTTTCATTTGTACGTTTTTGGGTACACATGACTTTTTGATTGCTTTTTATTCTGTTCTTTTGGAAAGGGGGAATGAAAGTAAATCAGCAATTCTGCCAATTTTTAACGGTAGGATTGATATGGCATTCACCGTGCAGCACAAATAACAGGTTGACTTTATTCTGGATTTATATATTTTTATTTATGTTTTGCTATTTTTGCACAAAGAAAACACGTGAAAAAAACGCTATTAACCCGCAGATATGGGGTTAATCTTCAGGTTAATAGCATTTTGAACCTGTCCGATGCCAGCACTTAGAGCCCAACTGCCAGGAGGAAATTATCTTTATTCCTCCCTGCAGAATGTGTTTCAGTCACTGGGGGGAAGGGCGTTACTGTCCTGGGTTTAGGGAGCGGTGGTTGTCAGTCAGTGCTAGGGGCGCGGTTACAGACGCCTGTTTCTGTATCAGCGGTAACGGAACCCATATTGGCGCCACCCTGTGACCTAAACTAGAACGCTGCCAGGAGGCTCTAAATGCCGTCACCAGGCAGGTTCAGAACGCTATTAACCTGCACATTATCCCTATATCTGCAGGTTAATAGGGTTTTTTCATGTGACACTTTCTTTTAAATGCCACTATCAGAGATTGACTCAGGAACTCAACCTCTGACATACTTTTACATCACATGTCAGGATGTGATTAAATATGGTAACGGAGTGGGTCAAATTGTTACAGACGCAGGAATACTAATGATATGAAATTTTCTTTTTATATTTCCTACAATATAAAACATTAACAGGAAAACTTTTTTTGTCTTTAATTGGTTTTTTTTAGATATTTTATACATTTTCTTTTTATTTTACCCCCATTAGGGAACTAGAACTTCAGTGAGCTTGATCGCTCATATAATACAGTGCAATACTTCCACAAAACAACGATAGGTAGTCTATGCATTAGGCAGGGTCTAATAGGTGTAGTAACATGGCAGCCAAGGGTCCACTGTTAAGGTACCGTCACATTAAGCGACGCTGCAGCGATCTAGACAACGATGTCGATCGCTGCAGCGTCGCTGTTTGGTCGCTGGAGAGCTGTCACACAGACAGCTCTCCAGCGACCAACGATCCCGAAGTCCCCGGGTAAACATCGGGTTACTAAGCGCAGGGCCGCGCTTAGTAACCCAATGTTTACCCTGGTTACCATTGTAAATGTAAAAAAACAAAACACTACATACTTACATTCCGGTGTCTGGTCACGTCCCTCGCCTTCAGCTTCCCGCACGGACTGAGCGCCGGCCGTAAAGCACAGCGATGACGTCACCGCTGTGCTTTGCTTTACGGCCAGCGCTCACAGTCAGTGCGGGAAGCTGAAGGCGAGGGACGTGACCAGACACCGGAATGTAAGTATGTAGTGGTTTTTTTTTTACATTTACAATGGTAACCAGGGTAAACATCGGGTTACTAAGCGCGGCCCTGCGCTTAGTAACCCGATGTTTACCTTGGTTACCAGTGAAGACATCGCTAAATCGGTGTCACACACGCCGATTCAGCGATGTCAGCGGGAGATCCAGCGACGAAATAAAGTCCTGGACTTTCCCCAGCGACCAACGATCTCCCAGCAGGGGCCTGATCGTTGGTCGCTGTCACGCATAATGATTTCGTTAACGATATCGTTGCTATGTCACAAAAAGCAACGATATCATTAACGATATCGTTATGTGTGACGGTACCTTTAGGCAGAGACGGGCCCATGGGTGACAAAGGGAGCCCACTCCCTCTGGCAAATTGCCAAGAATCAGTGGTCACAGTTGACCACAGCATGTAGAGTGTTACACTGCCAGGACCGGCATTAGCACTGATCCTGGCAGAAGCAGGACTTAAGGTACCGTTACACTAAACGATTTACCAACGATCGTGACCAGCGATACGACCTGGCCGTGATCGTTGGTAAGTCGTTGTGTGGTCGCTGGGGAGCTGTCACACAGACAGCTCTCTCCAGCGACCAACGATCCGGGAAAGACTTCAGCATCGTTGAAACTGTCTTCAACGATGCCGATGTCCCCGGGTAAACAGGGTAAACATCGGGTTACTAAGTGCAGGGCCGCGCTTAGTAACCCGATATTTACCCTGGTTACCATTGTAAAAGTGCAGGGACGCTGACGGCGAGGGACGTGACAGACATCGGAATGTAAGTATATACTGTTTTTTTTTTTACTTTTACAATGGTAACCAGGGTAAATATCGGGTTACTAAGTGCGGCCCTGCACTTAGTAACCCGATGTTTACCCTGGTTACCGGTGAACACATCGCTAGATCGGCGTCACACACGCCGATCTAGCGATGACAGCGGGGTGATCAGCGACCAAAAAAAGGTCTTGATCATTCCCCACGAGCAACGATCTCCCAGCAGGGGCCTGATCGTTGGTCGCTGTCACAAATAAACATATCGTTAGCGGGATCGTTGCTACGTCACAAAAAAGCGTGACGTTGCAACGATATCGTTAACGAAATCGTTATGTGTGAAGGTACCTTAAGTAATTTAGCTTCACTCCTGCTACTAATCTCCTGGGTGCACGTATAGCACCCACAAGGTCAGCCTAACAAAAATGTATGTCACAGAGCCAAAACAAGCACCGTGACTGCTTTATATATTTGTCGCTGGTTGGGAATCAGTTAGTAAAATTCTCCCGTTTTGTTTTCTCCTTGCTTATGTGGATTCACTTGTGGCACCGGATAGTTTTCCAACCACTTGCCCTTGCCGTTCCTCCATAAGTTACCTTTATAATATCTTGATGAGGTGTTTTCTGTCATGCACTCTTTTTACGGCTCCTTACCTTGGTTCCATTCCATGTACCTTGTACAAAGTGCTGCTTATCATATGGTAGAGGGCGTCAGAGATACCACGCAAGAAGGTGCCACCCTAGAGCACTTTAAAAAGTGGTCCTCGACAGTGGACAAGCCCTATCCTTGAGACTTTTTAGGTAAGAGGATTCTGTCTCCTTGGACCTCCATTTATAAGACAGGGCAGAAAGCCACTAAAGACTATCTCCCATTCTGCTGGACTCCATGAGGCTGCCTTTAGCAATAAAGTAGACAATCAGAGATTGTCCATACTAGATGATGAAGCAGGAAAACGAAGCAAAATTTACCACACACCTGAACTGATGTTTGATGCAACCTCTTCTTTCTTAGTTTTGATGCAGGATTTAATTTCTTCAGAATTAATAATTTTCAGACCACTAACATCATTGTCCTAGGAGACACAGGATAAGCATGATCATGATGGAAGATCTTATCCTCTTTTGATAAGAAATTACAATGGAACTGCAACATTTTATGGTACAACGTCATTACGGTAAAAAAAATTATTACTTAAAAAACATAACAACAACGTCATCATCAAAACACACTGCCGCGAGCCAGGCATTCATTCTACCTACAGTAAATATGGAATATACATGTAAGTTAATGTATTCATTTATGAGATATTGTATACAGTGCTTTGAAAAAGTATTCATACCCTGTGAACGTTTCCATATTTTTCCATGTTAAACCCACAAACTTGAATTTTTTTTATTGTGATGTTATGTGATATACCAACACAAAGTAGCAAGTATTTGTGAAGTGTAGAAGAAATGATACATGATTTTCTAATTATTTTAAAAGTAAAAATCTGAAGATTGTTATGTGCATTTGTATTCAGCCCCCGAGTCAATACTTTGTAGGACCACATTTTGCTACAATTACTGCTGCAACTCTTTTAATGTAGATCTCTGATAGTTTTGCCATTGAAACACATGAATATGCTTTGATCTAAATCATTGCATTGTAGCTCTGACAGTATGTTTAGGATCGTTGTCCTGCTGGAAGTTGAATCTACTCCCCAGTCTCAAGTAACAGGTTATCCTGCAGGATTGCCCTGTGTTTAGCTCTTTCCATCTTCCCATCAACTCTGAGCAGCTTCCCTGGCACTTCTGAAGAAAAGCGTCTTCACAGCATCATAATGTCACCACTATGATTGATGGTTGGAATGGTGTTTTTAAGATGATGTGCAAGGTTCATTTTCCGCTACACATAGCGTTTTGTATTTTGCCTCAAAAGTTATACTTTGGTCTCATCTGACCCCAGCATGTTCTTCCACATGCCATACAGGGAATATAGCTAGCATGTGAAAGACCTCTATACAATCTTTGATGAGGTGTTACCTAATCATCTAGACGTATAGCAGTAGAGGAGACAACAAATAGTGTTTGAGTATTTACATTGACCCCTAAACTTCCTTTTTAAACCTCCATTCATGCATTGCAAATTGAAATGCAAAACTGACTGTTTTTCTAATGTTATTTAGGGCTTATTCACACAATGCATTCTTTTTTACAGCACCAGATTTCTGAAATCTCAAGCACATGCTTATTTTTTCCTTGCAAATTTGAAAAATCTATTTTTTTTTCTTTCAACAGTTTAGCAATGTTTTTCACGCATTCAATTGAACGGGGGAAAACTGCAAGTAAAAACCTGAGCATTTTATGCAGCATTTTTTCTGCCAAGTCCCTATTCCTATTTGATCATCATGGAATCTTAATTATGACATTTTTTTTTTCAATTTTTTTTTTTTTTGTTTAAACTTGGGTGCTTCCTATAGTCCAAAAAAATATATAATCTTTCTTGGCCACGCAGTCAAATTCAGAAGTTTCAATATTCCTTATATAGTCTGCCAATTTTGAGCCTTCAGGACTCTGCAATTCATCAACTGATTCCAAGAGCTATAAATTTTCATTTTTCCATTGACAGCTGCGTAATCATGCGCTGTCTCTGCAGGACCAATTGCTTTGGTTATTGACACCATTTTGTGCTAATAAAGGGGCACATAATTTATTGGCTAATTTTATCCATTTCTTTGGCTAGGAAAGGGAAAACACAACAATTCCACCAATCTATGTCGGCATCTGTGAAGAATATTGGGATATAATTTCATGCCAATCAACTATCATATCCGGTCTGAAACTATAGATCTCCTTCAACATGTGAAGCTGAGACAGGACACCTGGCTTACCACGTGGTCCAGCTTCAAAAGCTCCAAGTGGAAAAACTCACACAAAACCCTAGTTGGGACCAAAGCCTAGTTGGGACCAAAGCCATCTGGCAGAATGAAACCCTGCTGGGATCCCAAGTTGCTTAACTGCTTCAAAAACTACCCCTCCAGATGGATGGGAGCTGTAATTTCATAAGGAGTTATGAAGTTATTGCCCTAGCCGTATACCGGTTAAATTTTGAAGATCTCAGGAATGGGATGAACATCCGCTGGGGTCTCGACGCATTCTAGCACACTGATATGGAGATACTTAGAATGGCTAGGAGAAGCCAGGTAGCAAAGGTCTCAAAGGGTAACAGGGGCCCAGCTGGATCCGATGGCGCCAAAGCCACCTCCCTATGACCTTCTGTTGAGAAGTTATCATCCATCATAGGTTTTTGAGTTTCAACGACCAGACCCAAGGGGAGGGAAACTAGGAAGTGACCGACTAAGTGGTTAATTGCTTGTGCGAGACTGCAGCCAGCCCGTGTTCACTTCTAAGGGAGGTCATGCCCTAAATATCGTGTTGGAAGCAACCGTAAAATGCTGGTACCCCACACCTCCCATGTGTGTGGGATCAAACTGGTAACTGACGTTTGTATCATCCGCTTATGATTAATGTACTGCCAACTGTATTTGTATATTTGACCATCATATATGTATATCCATTGTGTAGTGTGCCCTTAAAGCAATTGAATATCCAATTTAACCTTGGGCTGCTCTTTTATCTCGATCCATCAATCTACACGTTCATGTTCTCAGTTTAACATCACATGATACCTACTGAGCCTGGTTTCTGAACAGATATAATCCTGTTAATGGAAGGGGCTTATATCTAATGAGGAACTGGTGACAGTCCTACCGGGCTGGCAGCGCTCCGTTTTACTGGTGCTACTGAAAGGGATCTCTCAGTCTGTCAGGGTTGTGAGAGAATGTTGTGCCACACCGGTATTTGTGTGGACCACATCTCTTATTTCCCATGTCTCCCTGTGCCCATGTAGACAGGAGGTGTCTGTGTAAACCTATGCCAGGCTGACATTACATATCCCAACGGGGTGTGGAACGTCACAATGGTGAAAGTGGAGAGACCATAACGTGTGACCCCAGACGTATTAGTGACATCAGGGGAGGCTGTGAGGTGGGGTTCTTCATAGCATCTCTGAAGCTACAGATGGAATACACGTGACAGTCTGTAGATAGCGCGTTAGGAAGGAGACACCTTGGAGCAACTTTTCAGGGTGTAAATTTCACTTTGGGTAAATAAAGTGTTAAGCACAATTGTTAACCATTGCATTGGCCATTGGATATGTCAAAGTTTATTGAAAAGTCAGTAACTACTTTGCACAGTAACCATTGTGTACGACTGACTGGAGTAGAATTTGTGGCACGGTGCAAGGAGGTGCATGCCACTTGGAAGAGGCGCCAATGCTTTAAGTTGTGTATGCCTCTTAATGAATATGGATTGACACCTACTTCAGCAAGATTTAAAGGAAGTATACACACTATGGGGCCGATTATTTATGCTAATAGCAACTTGAAACTACTAAAGTTCAAACTAGTCACAGAAAAAAGCAGAGATGTTTTACCTGCTGAAGCCTCCAACTAAATTTAGGACTGGCAAATTGTAAGGACCCGTGACGTGGGTTGCCAGCTTACGTATTGAGGCCCCAATATAAACTAATACCTTACATACATACATTGATATGTGGTTTTCTTTTTGCACTTTATCTTGCAGGGCGCAGTCGGACCATGATGGCTCTGTAAACTATTGGCCTCTGTTCACACAGCATGCATTTTGTAGCACTGGGCAGCCCGCCTGTATGTGCGTTATTAATAGGTTGCAAACCAGATGCCTTGCATTGCGTGTGTGAATTATGCCATATACAGACTAGTATCTCTTATCTTTTTGTGCACTAATGCCAAACAGCCAACACTGGATTGAAAGTGGTTGTTTCATCGGTATTTTTTGCACCTGTGTGTTTGCCATCATTTATCAGGTCCGCTGCGCCCTGCTGGTGCATTTAGTTGGAGGCTTCAGCAGGTAAAACATCTCTGCTTTTTTCTGTGACTTTTTTGAATTTTTTGGAGGATTTGTAAGTCCTCTTTTTGTGTCGGTGAGCTTTTATTTAAAGTTCAACCTAACATAGCCAACCCAAAACGCAATGGAACCACTTAGTACCTCGTCTTCCTCTGTTTCAGAGTCATCACTTTCCTCATCTTCAATAAATCTAAGAGGTGGCTTCTGTAATTTGTTCCTTGAACCATCTGTACAACAGAAGAAGCAAACAATTAAATTTATAAATCATCTTTTATATATAAGAATTTAATACAATTTCCAAAATTGTTTTGATTATTTTTATACTTCTGTGCATTCTTCAAAGGGAAACTGTCAGCATGTTTTTGCTATGTAATCTGACAGTAGTATGGTGTAGGGACAGAGACCCCGATTCCAGTAGCTGTAATAAAATCACAGTTGTCTCTGCTGCAGATCTAGCAGAGCTTGAAATGTTGAGCTGTGCATAACCCCGCCCACACCACTGATTGGCTGCTTTCTGTGTATAACCCTGCCCTCGCTGCTGATTCGCAGCTTCATGTGTAAATTGTATTATTGACAGAAAGCTGCTAATCCGTGGTGGTGGTGGTGTGGTTGGACTAGGAGGCACAAGACACCTAGTCCTCTAGTGATAATCTCCCTCTAATAAAACACTGATTTTATGAAATAGCAAAACAAAGCCTAATAAGTGTCAAATTTGGCTCTCAGCCTCTACATTATGATGCACACTATGATGCTATCGGATTACATAGCAAACACCTGCTGACATATTACCTGTGTTCTAAGATAACATACTACATTAGATCATGCAAACAGTGTTCTTCAAATATGTAAATTTTGGTTTGTTTTATTAATTTGAATGGGGGAATGGGATTTTTTTTACATACCATATACAATGCAGTTTAAAAAAAAGTGTTATCTTTTTCAGCTGGTTGATAGGATTGCCGCTCTATCATTTATTTTTTTCTATTATTGTATTATGTTTTAGTAAAGTGTACCTATCATTTCACCTAAAACCACAGTAAAAGTATAGACTTGCTGCTCATCTAGGTCTGAGCAACCCAGGTGCCTTATCTGCAAATGAACACACAAAGAAGTGAGACAAACCGACCAAAACATGGAGAAAGTTAAAGTGCAAAAGCTCAAATGCAGAGGCCTGCTCTGGGTCAGATACAAAGAAATACAGAAAAAATGCCACTGTCACACTCAATGGTTTCCAGTTCTTAATTTAGCATCCAAAGAAAAATAGAAAGCCTGGCTTGGTTTCAATAACAGATCTCTTCATATTTGCATATAGGGAAAGAAAGTCAATCGAGCCGAGCCCCAAAAACAGACTCTAAAAGGAAGATGCCCAATGAACATTTTTATCAGTGAAAAGTAGTAAACTAAAGTGCACAAGATGAGCCTCACAGCGTTTTGTGTACCTTGCACAACAGAGAAGGGGTTAGTATTGGGCACTGCTACATGTAAAAAAGTTACTAATACGAAGTGCTACTCAGTAGAGGATTGTTATTATGGGTCTTTACAACACTCTATATACATTTATACACATATTTTTAATAAAATACCAGAACCAACACTATTCTTCTTTACAGTTAACCTTAAAGGGAACCTGTCCTGTTCCCAAATGCTATTACCTGCAGTTATGGGGTTAATCTGCAGTGTAATAGCGTTTGAAAGCCATGCGGCTGCTGCACTGAAAGTCCAGCTAATGAAAGGAAATTAACTTGATTCCTACAGGAAGCTTCCGGCTTTCAGTCATAGAGGTGTGGCCGGCGCGCTTCAGTCACTGCTCAGTACATAGTGAGCAGTGGCTGAGACCACACCTTGGCACTGACTGACAGCCGATAAGTTTTTTCCATTACCACAATGTCACTGCTCTTATTTGCTGGTTTTATTATAATGTCATTCAGCGTCTCCCACTCCCACACTACCTCCTCATCCCACCCTTTCTCTGTTGGAGTCCCCCAAGGCTCTGTTCTAGGACCCCTACTCTTCTCAATCTATACACTTGGCTTGGGACAACTCATAAAGTCCCATGGATTCCAGTACCACCTCTATGCTGATGACACTCAGATCTACCTCTCTGGCCCAGACGTCACCGCTCTGCTGTCCAGAATCCCAGAGTGCCTATCAGCCATATCCTCCTTCTCCTCTCGCTTCCTCAAACTGAATGTGGACAAATCTGAACTCATCATCTTTCCTCCATCCCATAGATCTTCCTTACCTGACCTATCTATCGCAATCAATGACATCATGCTTTCCCCTGTACCGGAAGTCCTCTGCCTCGGAGTAACCTTCGACTCTGCCCTGTCCTTCAAACCACACATCCAAGCTCTTTCCACCTTCTGTCGCCTCCAGCTCAAAAATATCTCCAGAAACCGTCCTTTCCTTAACAGTCAATCTACTAAAATGCTTGTGCATGCCCTCATCATCTCCCACCTTGACTACTGCAACATCCTTTTCTGCGGCCTCCCTGCTAACACCCTTGCACCTCTCCAGTCCATCCTTAACTCTGCTGCCCGACTAATTCATCTCTCTCCTCAATACTCCTCTTCTTCCCACCTCTGCAAATCTCTTCACTGGCTCCCATTCCCTTAGCGTATCCAGTTCAAATTACTAATAGTGATCTACAAAGCCATCCACAGCCTGTCTCCTCCATATATCTCTGAACTAATCTCCCGATATCTTCCCTCACGTGATCTCCGGTCCTCCCAAGACCTCCTTCTCTCCTCCACACTTATTCACTCCTCATCCAACCGCTTCCAAGACTTCTCCCGAATATCCCCCATCCTCTGGAATTCTTTGCCCCAACACGTCCGACTATCAACCACATTCGGATCCTTCAGACGGAACCTGAAAACCCATCTCTTCAGGAAAGCCTACAGCCTGCACTGACCCCGCTGCCTCCTCATCAGTACCGAAGCTACCGCCTCACCAACACCGGAGCTCCTGCAACCGTCAACCTACTGTCTCCTTCCCCATAAGCCTGCAGAATATAAGCCCGCAAGGGCAGGGTCCTCGCCCCTCTGAATCAGTCTGTCATTGTTAGTTTGTTTACTATAAGTGATATCTGTAACTTGTATGTAACCCCTTTTCATGTACAGCACCATGGATTCAATGGTGCTATATAAATAAATAATAATAATAGTAATAATAATAAAAATGTCCCTTTTGTCGAGCAGAGATCTTAACGCCTGTCTATCCAATGATGATACGTTATTTTGAAAACGTAGTAGTCCCTGTTCAGAGTCAGCTCTTAAGCAATGGTAGTCCCTATTGACAAAATCAATGATGTTTCTAGCGCTGCACTGCTCCGAGGAGGACGGAAACTACTAGTACCTCTTAGACCTAATTCTCTAGCAGTTATGCATGGTGATGATGTTACATTAGTTGGTAAGGCTGGTGGAGATCCTGCAAAAAAAGTTTTAAGGTCCATAGATCTAAAAAAAAATGCTGTAAATCCATGTCTAGTCCAAACAAGCTATATGGAACAGAAAGAAGTAAGTCAATCTGGGCTATACCCAGGGATTTTGCGGAAATATTAACTACGATGGATGGAGTACACTGGGAGCGTGTGACTCATCGATTCTTGTACCCCTGTAGTACTGACCTCCACGTCTCATCTTTATCGGCGTAAAGTCTTCCTGCGCAGACTTTCCTGCGAAGACCGAAAAAATTAGATGAAGACATGGTGTTTCCTCCAAACCGGATGCTGAGCAGTCCTTGGATGAATGTGGTTGCCGGAAGGAATCCTGCTGATAGCCGTAGTTCTCTCGCCATTTGTAGACGTGATCAAGGAGATAGTCGCTGGCGTCCAGCTGGAACTTAAAGGGACTCTGTCACCTGATTTTGGCGGGCTCTGTTTACGGTCCGGTGGGCGGTGTTTCCTCTTCTTTCATGCGCCCATTCCTTTCCCGCTGGCCGCAATATTGTCTTGAATTTGATTAGGTTTCCTCCGATTGCATTGCGCACGCGTGTACTACGGAGGAAACCTAATCAAATTCAAGACAATATTGCGGCCAGCGGGAAAGGAAGGGGTGCATGACAGATGAGGAAACACCGCCTATCAGACCGTAAACAGAGCCCGCCAAATTCAGGTGACAGAGTCCCTTTAATCCTTTTCTTTTCCTCTGTGTCTTTACGATGTTGACCAATGTTGTTCTTAATCATATTTTTGAAGGGAGTCAGCTCATCTGGTGTTCTGGAGGAGTCAAATTGAGTTTCGATGTTACTAACTCGTTCTTTGGTGGCAATAATCAACTTCTGGAGATGCTCCATAGTTAGTGTCATCAAATCAAATGAACACTTATTGTAATTAGAAGAATGGCAACTCATCCGCACCACTGCAAATCTGTGACCTTCCTGCCCTAAGCCGTGCTCATCTGCTGATGCTAATAACGCCCCAAAAGTTCAGGATACTCGGGTGCAAAATCCTGTAGCCAAATACAAAGTCGACTCTGAAAATATGGAATGCACGCACCGATCCCGATAAAATCAATCCTTTGATTTTATCCTTTCCACGGGTCCTAATCAGCACGAAACGGCTGTCGTCCGTCTTTGTTCACGTTCTCCCGGTATGAGGCTACAGACGTCCAAATAAAGGATTCCTTTTATCGGGATCGGTGAGTGCATTCTATATTTTCTATCGGATTACACTTATTGTAATGTATTCAAATATTTTGCAAAATTCCGGTTGGTCGTTGAGGATAGTAGGTCGTTGTGAGACCCTGAGACCCCTGGGGATGCGTTGGACCTTCAGATATTCTGTGAGCATGGCGCAATGAAGTTCCAAGTTAACTAGATGCCTGGAATCTCTTTCTAATTCACGCCCCCGTGCTTCCTTCGGTTGAAATAGCAGGAAATCAGTCGAGAGATTAGATTGTGAGAGGATATTGGTGGTCTGTTCATTGTTGTACGAGCAGGTAGAAGAAGATATTATTCAGAGTGCACATGTACGGTACTGAAGTAATTAGGAAAACATGGCACTTCTGGTATTCTGGTGGTGCACATGTAGGATAACCAAATCCGTCAGCTGCGATGTAAAAATACTTGGCACTCTGTGGTTACAGCCGCTGTTCACTAGATACTGAGTGATAACTGAAGCCGCACCTCCATGACTGAAAGCTGGAGGCTGCCGGGAGGAATACAATTTATTCAGGAATAAAGTAGCTTCGTAACTTTTCTATTGTTCTCGTGAAGAAGAACTAAGAATACTTTGAAAAAGCCTTGAGATTAAACTGCTTTGTACTCTCCATTTAATTTGACTCCTTTAGTAAGGGCCGTATTTAGAGTTTCTGCTGCCCTAGGCACTTTTAGTGCTGCCTCCCCCATTGGTGAGTATGACACTATTCGCAGTGACTTTGGCAAGAATCGCTGATGTGAAAGTCGCCTTTTGCAGCAGATCGGGGCAGTTTTTCTGCATCTGCCGCGTAACGGATCCCTTACGGCAACACTGCGTTTGGTTTCATTCATTCCCTATGGGATTTGTGGTACTTGCTGTGATCTGGGAAATGCGGTACCATACCCCCCAACTTTTGAAGAAGGGAAAAAGGTGTAAAGGTTGCGGCGCACGTAGTGCGCCACGGCAAATTTTGGGCCACGCCTCTGACCACACCCATTTCACAACTAATCACACCCATATCCAAGTCCCAACCACACCCATTCAGCACTGCTGATCACACTGTTTCATATACAATAAAACCAAAAAAATATGGCCACGCAGTGCTCCATACTGTATAATGGCTACGCAGTGCTCCACATACTGTATAATGGCCCTACATGATGCTCCATACTGTATAATAACCTCACATGATGCTCAATACTGTATAATGACCACACATGATGCTCAATACTGTATAATGGCCACACATGATGCTCAATACTGTATAATGACCTCACATGATGCTCAATACTGTATAATGACCGCACATGATGCTCCATACTGTATAATGGCCATACATGATGCTCCATACTTTATAATGGCCCCACATGATGCTCAATACTGTATAATGGCCACACATGATGATCCATACTGTATAATGGCCACACATGATGCTCCATACTGTATAATGACCGCACATGATGCTCAATACTGTATAATGACCACACATGATGCTCCATACTGTATAATGGCCGCACATGATGCTCAATACTGTATAATGACCGCACATGATGCTCCATACTGTATAATGGCCACACATGATGCTCCATACTGTATAATGACCGCACATGATGCTCAATACTGTATAATGACCACACATGATGCTCCATACTGTATAAAGGCCGCACATGATGCTCAATACTGTATAATGACCGCACATGATGCTCCATACTGTATAATGACCCCACATGGTGCTCCATACTGTATAATGGCCGCACATGATGCTCCATACTGTATAATGACCGCACATGACGCTCCATACTGTATAATGACCGCACATGATGCTCAATACTGTATAATGACCACACATGATGCTCCATACTGTATAATGGCCGCACATGATGCTCAATACTGTATAATGACCGCACATGATGCTCCATACTGTATAATGGCCGCACATGATGCTCCATACTGTATAATGGCCACACATGATGCTCCATACTGTATAATGACCGCACATGATGCTCCATACTGTATAATGGCCCCACATGATGCTCAATACTGTATAATGACCGCACATGATGCTCCATACTGTATAATGACCCCACATGATGCTCCATATTGTATAATGGCCATGGCTCATATCCCCCTCCCCTCCTCCTGTATGCATGGCTCATAATTCCCCCCCCCCTCCCTATGCATGGCTGATGGCGCTCATAATTCCCCCCCCCTCCCTATGCATGGCTGATGGCGCTCATAATTCCCCCCCCTCCCTCCCCTCCCTATGCATGGCTGATGGCGCTTATAATTCCCCCTCCCTATGCATGGCTGATGGCGCTCATAATTCCCCCCCCCTCCCTATGCATGGCTGATGGCGCTCAAAATCCCCCCCCCTCCCTATGCATGGCTGATGGCGCTCATAATTCCCCCCCCCTCCCTATGCATGGCTGATGGCGCTCATAATTCCCCCCCCCTCCCTATGCATGGCTGATGGCGCTCATAATTCCCCCCCCCTCCCTATGCATGGCTGATGGCGCTCATAATTCCCCCCCCCCTCCATATGCATGGTTGATGGCGCTCTTTACCCCCCCCCCCCCTATGCATGGCTCATCTCTCCACCCCCTCCCCGCTCCTTCTCCCGGGCCATCTTGCTTCCCATCCTCCCCCCGCCCCCCGTCCCTCAGTCATACTCACCTGTCAGCTGCCTGTCTGTCCCACACGCCGCGCTGACATCCCTCCAGGCCTGCTCCGGCTCTGTCCCGCGGCGCCGCAGCGCCTTCGTCCTGACTGAGTGAGCGGTCATGTGGTACCGCTAATTAAGGTCATGAATATGCGCATATTCATGACCTTAATTAGCGGTGCCACGTGACCGCTCACTCAGGACGCGCTACAGACGCTGAGACCAGGCATCGCTGGAGCAGGTGAGTATAGTCTTCAGGGAGGGTGGGTGGGACTCGAAGACTTGGAGGTGGGGGGACTCGGAGGTGGGGGCTTGGGGGGACTCGGAGGCGGGGGGGGGGGGACTCGGAGGCGGGGGGGGGGGTGGCGGGGCCGTCGGGCGCGTTTTTGACCCGGGCCGGGACTTATAATAAAAAAAACACACCTTGCTCAGGTGCCGCCCCCCGCAATGTCGCCGCCCTAGGCATGTGCCCTCGCGTGCCTAGTGGCAAATACGGACCTGCCTTTAGTGATACTATGCCGGCAGCGCAGGTTACCCGCTAACCCCAAAACTTTCAACAACAGCGCCTCAAACGCTCAAAGTGATGAGTCTTACACAACCATATCAGTAGAGCAGTAACTCCTTGTACCCAATACACCATCGCCCTTTTATCGTTCCCACAGCCATTTCCCCAGATTTTTGTTTAAGCAGATTAATTCTTCCTGCCCAAAAAGAACAACTGTGAGATAGCGCTCCCTGAGTGCGTTGGGGGACACACGCTTGGCAACGCGATTAAAACACTCAGGCATGGTTTCTCACAAAAACAGTCTATTCCGGTTTATTTAGACTCATAAACCACGTCAAAAACAGTTCATTATGTACATCAACGAAACACATAAACCACCGACAGTCTGTTCCAATGGCAAATACTTCTCTGCCCGTAACCCCCTTAATCTGGAGTTACCTTACAGGAACTCCTGCTCCACACACTGACTCCTGGTTCCCAGGGAAGCTGCCGAACTGGGATCACCGATCTTGTGACCAGTGCACTTCAGATAGTCCAGACCCGCAGACGGAACTGTAGCTTCCCCAACACAGTAGCCATCACAGGCTGTGCAGATATGGCCTCTCCATGCATTATTCAGGACGTCCAGTCCCAGGCATTTCCAACACACAAGCCAACAGTCCATGGCCTCACCATGTGCTTCCAGGAATCCAGTCCACTCCAGGACATTCCAACACACAGGCCATTCACAGGACCTCATACTCTGAACATTCAGGTCCATGCACTCTGAACCATCTGACCAAACCCTGGTCGTATTATGTAGCTGTAACCATCCCCATAGGGTGCAGGTGTCCAACTAACCCTGCAAGCCTCCATTTTAAACTATGCAAATACTTGTGGGACTACAGGTCCCAGAACAACATTACTGGCTTACAGCGCAGACTCCCTCTGCGACACATACCGGCCATTTACAATCATGCTGGACACTGTTTCATTATCACCACTACAGATACGCCTCCATGAGTATCCTGAGGAGCACATACAGCTCCCCCTGGCTGTAACACAAGTTACTGTTTCACATACTCTCTCCCTCTGTTCAAACTTGCGGGGTTGAACACTTGACATAAACCAGGGGCCTCGAGACCCGGTACCCAAGTCAACTTACCCTACAAGTTGAGAGGACTGTCTCAGTCGGTTTTGGGCGTCATTGGATCACACCTTTGTTAGGCCTCCCCCGACCCCAGTGGTCAGTTTGTCGGCCTTGGGCTTTAACCTCTGAGTCATCATCTGTCTGTGTCACCAGACCCTTTTTAGTCAACCCACTTTCCAAGTGTACCCCTTCAAGTGGCCTTTCTTTCCATGGCCGCCTTGCACTGTTGTTGCGGTCATGAGTCCACCGTCCATTCGAGCCTAGTGACTGATCTGAGTCTGACTCTTCGTTACTATGTATGCTACCGGGTCTCCCGCCTGGGTCACTCAGCCCTGAGCCAACAGAGGAGTCACTACTTTGAACTGTTCTATTCTTTATGGTATCTTTTCTTTACCCCGGATTGAAAGTAGTTGTCATCTTATATTCTGCAGCTGTTTATTAATCTGCAGACGGTCCAGTCTTAGCTGCTCTATCTCCTTCAGATATGTCACCCGGTATTCAAGAAGCATTCGAATGTTCCTAAGGATTTCTACTGAGCCAATTACGAATCATCCCATCTTCACCAGCTACCTGGACTTCACCATCATCTTGAATCCTGACTCTCGCCACACCGGATCTATTCACCAGGTCTTGCATCACTTTTCCAAATCTTCCAACAACTTTCCCCACCAGATTTCTGGGTATTTGAACGATGTCTTCCACAAAGCCCAGCCGACTTTGAGTTTGCCTGGCATGCTCCAAACATCCAGCGGCTTCCTTATTCCTCAACAGGATCATCTGTTTCATGCGGAGACATTGTAGGTGCAAATCCTTCAGGATAGCCACCCGCTTCACTGTGACTTCCCTAGTCGACAGTATCACCAGCTGTTTAGTCTCTGGTGCCCAGTTCACACTACATGCTTCTATTGCCTTTTTAAATGTCTCATGCACACATGCTTCTCGCACGTCTTCGGGTACATCTATCACGGACTTGAAGAGCGGAGCCTCATTCTCTTCATGGACGGACGGCTCCTACTTTGCCATGGACCTTTCCATCAAGACACCTGCCACGACCGGGTGACTGTCTTGTCAGCTCTTAGCTCAAACTCTTCCTCTGCCTTATCTTCTGCACGAACCTTCGCCAAGATGGGCATTGGCAGCTCCGCATCGTTACCACTCTGGCACTGCCGCAGTAAGTCTGCGACCACCACCTCTTTCTCTTGTAGAGAGCCTCTTAATGCTTTTATGAGCCCTTCCATATCTTCCCTTAGGGCCTTGGTCACAGTTTGCCACGTTGACAGGTGTCCTCTGAGCTCAGAGACTTCCTTCTCCAGCTCATGTACCCTGAGCTCAGCCGCTTGTCTCAGGGCCTTTTCTTGTTCGACATGCTCTTTTATAGTCCCTGTAGTATAGTCATCTATAAAACATCACTGTTCTTGTTCCTAGACTCCAAACCTGTTTTCCTCATATTTCTGGTCTCTCAGATGCCTTAACTCAGCCTGTAAATCTGTCACCTTTTGCTTCTCATGAGACAATTCATTGGCGAGATCCTGGACCTCCTGGGCTTCCTTCTCTCCGAGCTGAGCCTTGACTACTGAGAGCTCAGACTCCAGGTGACGCACCTGATCCAACTGTGCGGAGTTGGCGGCTTCCATATTTGACACCTGCTGTTGACAGACCTTCTCTAGTTGTCGGGTGACAGCGGTCGAATTCTCCTCCTTATCAATCTTCACAGAGGGTGCAATTTGTTCAGCTCCTTTGCCTCTTTTACGTCTCCGGCAACAGGACGAAGACTTGCCACTTGTACCCGATTCAGCTTTACTGCACTCTTTTCCGCTTTCATCACCGTCTGAATGGGAGTCACCACCCGATCGGTCATCCTGGAACCAGCGGTCGCCATTTCTAACGGTGTCGGACCCAAACATTGTACTCAGCTCTAGCGGTTGCTAATGGCAATGACAATGTCACAGTCACCCCCGGAGTCTGTCTCACACCCCAAAACATGGTGAACCCTCCAGTTGCTCTCTACAGTGCTGTGCAAATTAATTGGGACAAAGCATTTTTTAAGTAAAATCGTAAGTTGGTTACCAGTCAGTGATTCAAACCAGTTTTAATATATAATAATATAATAATAATATATAATAATAATAATCTTGGTCAACTAGCCAGTGGAAAAAGGTAATTTTCAGAACTAGTATGTAACAGTGCATTATAACAATTTATTATTAAATATTCAAAAATATGTGTCATTTGCTTTGTCCCAATTAATTTGCACAGCACTGTAAATGGGTGTCACACATTTTATCTACCACATCACTGACAGTCATCTTGTACACGTCAGGTGACATCATGTCCATAAGTTGGGCAGAAGCACCCTTATCACTGGTCAACCGGACGTCTGACCTGTCAATTTTGGGAGGTATTACTGCCTTAATGTATACCCCCGTAACAGTAGAGAGACGTCCATCCTCCTGCTGTAGAGGAACACCCTCCTCCCATAAGACTGAGAGAGACTAGAATGTTGTACCAGTGGGACATGAAAATGAAAAATCATCTTTATTCCACTAAAATGTTACTTTAGCCCCAGATTTCTCATTAAGGTGTAATAATAGAAAATGGACCAAAACATGTTTTGTATAATTACTCCAAATTGTCTCTCAATTTGCAAAGCAATTTGCCATACAATATATGGTAGAAAACTACTGCACACAGCAGAGCTCGGAAGGAAAGCAAAGCCATTTGACTTTTGTAGTATAGAATTTCTCCTGGAATAGATTGGGGGTGTTGAAGTTACACCTCTCTTGGAATTCATCTACAGGTGTAGTGACCATATTTAGCCACAGGGGTTCTCCATAACTAAGCATCCAGTTGGTGTTGCAAAGAGAAACATGGATTTTTGTGTACTCACAGTAAAATCATTTTCTCTGAGCCACTCATTGGGGGACAAGGGACCATGGGTGTCTGCTGCTGCTACTAGAAGGCTGACACTAAGTGAATACATAAAAATTAACTCCTCCTCCTCTATAGTATACATTTACCAATGGCTCCAGCTTGAACCAGTTCAGTGCCAAAGCAGTAGGAGATCAAAACCATCAAATACTGGAACAACATGTCAAACCGAAGAACAAGCACAGCTGTCAGGCCAAAAGGGTAGGTGCTGTGTCCCCAATGAGTGGCTCAGAGAAAAGGATTTTATGGTGAGTACACAAAAATACATGTTTCCCCTTCACCTCATTGGGGGACACAGGACCATGGGATATCCCAAAGCAGTCCCTGGGTGGGGAACTGTTGTGAATTCTGTGGCAGAGCTCCCTCCTGTTGTCACAAGTGGTACTTCGGCTGATTCTCTCTGGGAGCTTCCGTTTGTGGAGGAAACTGGTACTGCTGCTTCTGAGTTTCCTTCCTCAGGTGATCTGGTGAGGTCGTTAGGTGCTTCTCTACTTAACCCCACCTAATGCTTTGATTCTTGCTTCCTGTCAATGTTCCAGTGTTGGACTTGTGTTTCTCTGGATCATTCCTGTGGCCTGCTGCTCTGCATAGCTAAGTGCTTCTTTGCTATTTGTTGCTATTTTTTCTGTCCAGCTTGTCTATTTGTTTTGCTGGAAGCTCTGGGACGCAAAGGGTGTACCTCCGTGCCGTTAGTTCGGTACGGAGGGTCTTTTTGCCCCTTTGCGTGGTTTTCTTTAGGGTTTTGTGTAGACCGCAAAGTTATCTTTCCTATCCTCGTTCTGTCTAGAATATCGGGCCTCACTTTGCTGAATCTATTTCATCCCTACGTTTGTCTTTTCATCTTACTCACAGTCATTATATGTGGGGGGCTGCCTTTTCCTTTGGGGTATTTCTCTGAGGCAAGGTAGGCTTATTTTTTCTATCTTCAGGCTAGTTAGTTTCTCAGGCTGTGCCGAGTTGCATAGGGAGCTTTAGGCGCAATCCACGGCTGCCTCTAGTTGTGTTTGGAGAGGATCAGGGATTGCGGTCTGCAGAGTTCCCACGTCTCAGAGCTCGTTCTATTATTTTAGGTTATTGTCAGATCACTGTATGTGCTCTGACCTCCATGTCCATTGTGATACTGAATTGCCTTTCATAACAGGGAACTGACACAACAGATCAAACCCCATGTACCAACTGTCTATAGATGCACTACCGCCGCCTGAAAGATTTGCCTGCCCAGGCCCGCATCAGCAGAAGCCTGAGCGTGAATGTTGTAGTGATTAGAGAATCTGTGTAGACTGGAACAAGTCGCAGCCCTGCAAACCTGTTCTGCCGACGCCTGGTGCTGAATGGCCCAAGAAGCACCCACTGACCGAGTGGAGTGCGCCTTAATTCTCACTGGGATAGGCTTTCCCCTGAGACGGTAAGACTCTTGAATAGCCGAGCGTATCCACCTGGCTACTGTGGATTTTGAAGCGGCGAGTCCCTTCCTGTGACCCTCGGGAAGAATGAATAAAGCGTCTGACTTACGGAAGAACGCTGTCCGTGAGACGTACCTCGTGAGATCCCTTACCAAATCCAGAGTGTGAAGAGCCCTCTCCACCCGGTGTACCGTGCCCGGTAAAACAAGGACAGGACAATGTCCTCATTAAGGTGAAAAGAGGAGACTACCTTGGGTAAGAAGGACAGGGATGGCTTGAAAACTACCTTGTCCTGGTGGAAAATTCGAAAAGTAGCTCGACAGGACAGAGCGGCCAGCTCTGAAACTCGCCTGATTGACGTCACCGCGACAAAGAAAGCGACCTTCCATGAAAGGTGGGTTAGCGAAACGTCGCACAGTGGTTTGAAGGAGACTTCCTGTAGAACACCCAGGACCAAGTTAAGGTCCCAAGCATCCAAGGGCGTTCTATAGGAAGGCAACACATGGGAGACCCCCTGAATGAAAGTCCTCACTTGCGGCTTGGAAGCGATCCTGCGCTGAAACAAAACAGATAAGGCTACTTTTACACTTCCGTCAGTACGGGCCCGTCGCAATGCGTCGGGCCAACGTACCAACAGACGTTGTGAAATTACTGCACGACGTGGGCAGCGGATGCAGTTTTTCAACGCATCCGCTGCCCATTCTGCAGTCCGGGGAGGAGGGGGCGGAGTTTCAGCAGCGCATGCGCGGTCGAAAATGGCGAACGCGACGCACAAAAAAAGTTACATTGAACTTTTTTTTGTGTGTCGCCTCCGCCAAAACACGACAGATCCGTCGCACGACGGACGCAACGTGTGGCCATCCGTCGCGATCCATCACTAATACAAGTCTTTGGTAAAAAAAACGCATCCTGCAAGCACATTTGCAGGATTCCGTTTTTTGCCCAAGCTGACGGATTGCGACGGAGGACAAAAGACGGAAGTGTGAAAGTAGCCTAATATGGAAACTGGCCTTTGAGGGAACTAGGCGCTAGACCTGAGTCCAGACCAGAATGAAGAAACTCCAATATGGTGGGAATGGAGAAGACAAGAGGAGGACAACTGCAGTCTCTACACCATGCAAAAATTTTTCCAGGTGCGGTGATAGATGCGCACCGATACAGGCTTCCGAGCTCTGACCATGGTGGACACTACCTCTTTGGAGAACTCAACTTTGGATAGGACCCAGGATTCAATGGCAATACCATTAAACACAGGGCCCCTGAGTTCTGGTGGCAAATCAGACCCTGGGAGAGTAAGTCTGGATGATCCGGTAATCGCCATGGGACATCGACAACATGTTGTACCAACTCTGCATACCACGCCTGGCATGGCCAATCCGGAGCGACCAGGATCACTGGAACCCCCTCCGCCTTGATCTTCCTGATGACCCTTGGGAGTAAAGGTACCTTCACACATAACGATATTGTTAACGATATCGTTGCTATTTGTGACGTAGCAACGATATCGTTAATGAAATCGTTATGTGTGACAGCGACCAACGATCAGGCCCCTGCTGGGAGATCGTTGGTCGCTGAATAAAGTCCAGAACTTTATTTCGTCGCTGGACTCCTGCTGACATCGCTGGATCGGCGTGTGTGACACCGATCCAGCGATGTCTTCACTGGTAACCAGGGTAAACATCGGGTAACGCAGGGCCGCGCTTAGTAACCCGATGTTTACCCTGGTTACCATCCTAAAAGTAAAAAAAAACAAACACTACATACTTACCTACCGCTGTCTGTCCTCCAGCGCTGTGCTCTGCACTCCTCCTGTACTGGCTGTGAGCGTCGGTCAGCCGGAAAGCAGAGTGGTGACGTCACCGCTCTGCTTTCCGGCCGCTGTGCTCACACAGACAGTACAGGAGGAGAGCAGAGCACAGCGCTGGAGGACAGACGGCTGTAGGTAAGTATGTACTGTTTGTTTTTTTTTACTTTTAGGATGGTAACCAGGGTAAACATCGGGTTACTAAGCGCGGCCCTGCGCTTAGTTACCCGATGTTTACCCTGGTTACCGACATCGTTGGTCGCTGGAGAGCGGTCTGTGTGACAGCTCTCCAGCGACCAAACAGCGACGCTGCAGCGATCCGGATCGTTGTCGGTATCGCTGCAGCGTCGCTTAATGTGAAGGGGCCTTTACGTAAATGGAGGAAACACGTATAGAAGATGAAACTGATGCCACGGAAGAACCAGTGCCTCTGCCCCGACAGCTTTTGGATCCCAGGACCGAGCTTTGAATTCTGGCACCTTGGCGTTTAGTCTTGATGTTATCAGATCCATGTCCGGAGTCCCACAGCGATGACAAATCTGTTGGAAGACCTCCGGATGAAGTGACCACTTCCCGAGGCGAGGCCCTGATGGCTGAGGTAGTCTGCCGCCCAGTTTTCCACCCCCGGAATGTGAACTGCAGAGATGACTGAGTGGTTTATCTCGGCCCAGAAGGGGATGTATTCCACCTTGCACATTGCCGCCCTGCTGCAGGTGCCCCCCTGATGGTTGATATATGCCACAGCCATTGCATTGTCTGATTAAACTCGGATGGGGAAAGCCAGATCTCCCGAATCTCCAGGACGTTGATTGGAAGGAGCGATTCTTGAGGTGACCAACGCCCCTAGGCAATGTGGTGACGGAAGACAGCTCCCCAGCCGAGGAAGCTGGAGTCGGTAGTGACCACCAGACAAAGAACCGGGATTTAGGATTTCCCCTGGATTTCCCGCAACGTTCACCACCGGAATGCCTAATTGACCCACAAGGACAAACGGTACTGTCGGTCGAGGGAGAATGGGTTCCTGTCCCAGGCTGCCAGAAACCCATGCTGCAGAGGGTGGAGGTGTAGCTGGGCGAAGGGAACCGCTTCCATTGTTGCCACCATCTTGCCCAGGACCCCCATGCCGAAGGGGATGGAATGAAAATAAGGCCGACAAAGTGCACCCGGACACCCTGTTGAAGGGCTAAGACCTTGTCTCGAGGGAGAATCACCAACCCCCGGAAAGTGTCCAGGGTCATGCCTAAAAAGGATAACTGCTGAGCTGGAACAGGGGAACACTTGCTTAAGTTGATCATGCAGCCTAGGTGAGAAAGAGTATCCATAGTGATACGCACGCACTCCGTGCGGGCCTGGAAGGACGGTCCCTTGATTAGAAGGTCGTCTAGGTAAGGCAACAAGACCATGCCCCAAGAGTGCAAAATGGACATGACGGCCACCATGACCTTCGCAAACACTCTGGAGGCGGTGGCGAGGAAGAAAATTCTATTTTGTATCCGGAGGATACCAGGTCCCTGACCCAATCGTCGTGAACGACAGAGAGCAAGGAATGATGAAACCAGAGTAGATGGCCGCCTGCTCTGCAGAGTCCACCCGCCATTCCCTGAGCCACAGTGCCCGCTTAATAGAAACGGCATTTGAGGCCGCAAGCGCAGCACAGTTAGCCGCGTCCAGAGAAGCATGTACCAAATAGTCTCCGGCCAAAGCGATCTGATTGGCCAGATCCGCTGCCTCCGGGGGAAGCTCACTACCCTGTATGATTCTGCTCAGAGTATCTGCTCAGGAGACCATTGCTTTGGATACCCACGACACGGCGAAAGAGGGGGAGAGTGCTGAGCCCGAGGCTTCAAAAACCGAACGGGCAAGGTTCTCTATCAGACGGTCCATGGGATCTTTAATTGATGATCCGTCTGATAAGGATAGAAGGGTTTTGGAAGTCAGACGGGATACAGGTGGATCACCTGGAGGGGATTCCGCCCACTGCTTATGCAGATCCGGTGAGAAAGGGTATATCGCCTCAAGAGGCTTCTGACCTGAGAAGCGTTTGTCTGGCCTCTCTCTATGCCGTAGCACTATGTCCTGAAACTCGGGGTGATTGGCACACACCTTATGAGGATGTTTGGTCCTTTTGAAGGACACCGCGTGATCTGGGGTGGAGGTAGAGTCTTTGTCAACCTTCAAAGTCTGGTTGATGGCCTCTATGAGACTATCCACAGTCGCCTGATAATCCAATGAATCGAGGTCGAAGGACTCATCAGACTCGTATTAGGAGTCCTGATCGCTGCGAACCCCTGGTGAGGGGGGAGCGAGAAATGGAGCTCACGGATGCCGAGGCGCGAGAGGGCCTGGGAAACGTGCTATGGGTCCATTTTCTAGATGCCTGTGTATCTTTTGACTGAGAATGGCCCCTGCAGGCCGATGGTTCCCGTGTGGTGCAGGAACTCTCTAAGACAGGCAGACGAATGCCATGACCCGATGAGAGTTCATGGAGGGACTCAATCGCTTTAGCTAGTGAAGCCATGGACTGCGACAGTGACGAAGCCCACTCAGGGGGACTAGGTACACTGGGTTCTGTAGTGGCGGGGGCCTCCTGAGCGCATTCGGGATCACAGGCTTTGCACAGTGGTGTGTACTCTGTCCCCATGGTAACAACATCTGGCAGGTGGTACATGAGGTAAAAAAACACTGTATGTGTTTTTGGTGGCCCTCTTAGATGTCTGGGAGTATTACATGATGTACCCCAGTCTGTCCTGACTCAATGCCCCAATAGAGAGTTTGGTGGCTAATTACCGGTGAAATACTGTAGAAAAAGGGGCCAATGGGTGTCGTAGCACAGCTCTTACCCAGGTCCTGTGGCCCTGTGAGATCCTCCCGGTGTTATCGATCTGGCCGGCGACAGCTGCTGGGATGTTAATTCTGTGATACTGTGTCCCCGTGGCAACGTGCTGAGAAGCGGCCAATAAGGAAAAGATGGCCGCCGGGAGCAGGAAAGGCAGTCTTGCTCGGAGCGAGAAGTGTCAAGTGGGTGAGCGGAGCCGCCGGCATGAAGCAAGCGAGTGGGCAGAGCTTCCGGGTCGTGGCCTAGCAGACGCCGCCGAAGCCAGGGACTAAATAACCGGCGCCGGAAAAACCCGTGCATGCGCTGCAGGAGCATCCCCCTTGCTGAGCCCGACCCGGGCACTTACCCATCCTGTCTGGAGGCACTTTGAAGAAGTGCAGAGCTTGACTGCTTTCCCTGCAGGTCAGGGGCTGCAGCGTGGACAGTGCAGGAACCCTCCATCCACCATCCCTTTGATAGGGATGTGGCGAGGGACCGTCCGTCTCCTTCCATCACCCTGTTCAATCAGTGGTGGTGCAGCGGGGGTGCACGGACGCCATAGATGCCTCTGTACATCCTAGAGGTTAACTCCATAAGGATGCGTCAGGGCTGTTGGTCCGGCCATAAAAAGACTGGCTGTAGAAGGGGGTATGTGGATGAAACACGCCATGTTCCCGTCTGTTGTTGGTGTGGGGAGAGTGGAAAATGAAGGGACCCGTCGCCCCTAAAACAGAGCTCAGGTTTACCTTTCAACAGTGCAGGAGAGGGTACGTAGAGGCGACACTCCACGTTCAAGCCTGTTGTTGGTTGGGGGAGATCCGTCACCCTTAAGAACCATAAAAGAAAAAATATTAAAAGGTGAAAAATAGAATAAAAATTAAACTGAAATAAAAAATTGTGGTCTGAATAGCTGACCCATGTGCCTCCTATGGACACTAAGCTTGAACTGGTTCGAGCTGGAGCCAGTGGTAGGTGTATAGTATACTGCAGAGGAGGAAGAGTTAATTTTTATGTATTCACTTAGTGTCAGCCTCCTAGTGGCAGCAGCATACACCCATGGTCCTGTGTCCCCCAATGAGGCGAAGGAAAAAATTGCAAATATTCTTATGCCCAGCAAGAAACTTTGTGCCCAGCTTGTGCTTCTGGAGACATGCACCCCTTATTTTATTAAGCAAGTTCTTCCTTGCTACAGCAAAACACCAAACTTGAGAACATCAACAGTGGTTTGGGCACACTGTTAAACTCAGAATGTTTGGGGGGGTAGCAGGTATTTTACTTTGGGAGCAAGGATTTTGTTGTGCTTTTTGGGGGGATACGGGGCGGGGGGTAGCAATGTCACATTTTTTGATCACTTTGCTCGCCAGTGTTTTTGTCTAAATCCTTGAAAAACATGATTCAGACAGAGCAGCTTACAGATACATTAACTATGAGGCAGATGGAGTCACTTTACCCTCCATGTGACCTCTGTTCCAGCAGTGTCCCCACTTTTAAGGCATGTACAAAAACCACTAAAAAGACAGATAATGCTAAAAAAGAGGCGAGGCAGAGTTCAAAGTGACTTCATCTGTCTCATTACAGTAAATAGTTCCTTTGGATTTTGCAACATCTATTGTGCATTTAATTTTAAACCTCGGAGTAAGCGCTCAGCATCGAGCACAGGATAAATGTGAGCCAAGCCTTAAGGTACCTTCACACTCAGCGACGCTGCAGCGATACAGACAACGAGCAGATCGCTGGAGCGTCGCTGTTTAGGTCGCTGTAGAGATGTCAAACACAGCAGCTCCAGAACGATGCAGGAGCGATCCAGTGACTTAAGGGTTACTCACTTATCATTCTCACAGGTCGTCACAGGTCGTTAGCTCCATGTAAATCATTGCAGGCATCGTTGCTTTTGCTGTCAAACACGAGGAATCACGCTGATCTGACGACCAAATAAAGTTCTGGCCTTTCTGCTCCGACCAGCGATATCACAGCAGGATCTAGATCGCTGGTGCGTGTCAAACACAACGAGATCGCTATCCAGGACACTGCAATGTCACGGATTGCTGTCGTTCTCGTTGTAAAGTTGCTGAGTGTGAAGGTACCTTTATACTGATTTGTGAGAGGCAGAATGAACAAAGAAACAATAGTTCAAGAATTGCTCTTACATTGTTCACAGCTAAAAGTGATAAAACAAATGTGTTCTTCAGTTTAATAGAATTATAGTGATACCATATTTATATAGATTTCACTGCCACTTTTTCAGAACTATACCTTTTAATATTCTGCTGGCAGTGCTGTATGACTGCTTCAATTCTGGAACTATTTTTAGTTGTTTTTTCACGCAATTCACTGTGAGGTATAGGTGATAAGACAGATTTATTCTTGTGGTCACTGCGATTACAGTGGTACCAGATTTATATATTTTGTTTTTGTTCATGCTTTGCTACTTTTGCACATTACAAACTATTTTTTACTAATCTAGTTTTGCCTCGCTATATTCTGAGAACTATAACAGTTTTACTTTTTTGCAGACAAAGCTGTTATGAGGGCTCTTTTGTTGGGGGGGGGGGGGGGCAAAGATGCAGTTTTCAGTGATGCCATTTTGATCGTTTTTCATTCTATTTTTTTTTTGTCTCAATATAATAAAAAAAAACTGCATTTTTTTTCATGCTTATTTAACCCATATTGGGAACACCATAAAAAAAAAAGATAATGTGACAGTTATATAGACTGGGCAATTCTGGTTGTATTGCTTGTGCATAAAAAAATGCATTTTGAATGCAAATTAATTTTTTCAGGATTTTTCATGTTTATTTTTCAACAACTTTTATAGGATTTGTTAGTTTTTGACTTGGACACGTAACACTTTGATTGCTGGTTTAATACACTGCTATACTTATGCATTGCAGTGCGTTATACTTGTCAGTTTCATAATGACATAAAGCATGTTAGACCCTACTCATGGCAACCGAAACTGGCAGACCCAGAGGGCATTGCTTATCCTTGCGTTGTCAAAGCACCCCTCAATCACTTAATGGAGGGACGAGGAGGGGGCAATCGGGTGAGAGAGGAAGCCTTATTTCTCTCACAACCATCTAGATCCACGGTCACTATTGACCACGTGCATCTGGAGGGTTAAACAGCCAGGAATGGTGCTGGCACCGACCCTTGCTGTTGCTGCAAGAGAACAGGCTGACAGTTAAGTCGTGCCTGCATGATCACCAAGACTAACCTGTACTTCTTCCCAACTATGAAGTTAAATGTCATGAAGAAGTTAAATACGGTAGTTATGGATTTATACATTCAATACTAGCTCTCTTGAATGCCTCACCTGATCTAGCACCTACAGGAATTTCATCCTCCTCTTCTTTAAAATGCTGTTCGCCTTCACCACCATCAATTACTACAATATTCAGACTGGCATTCTAGATTATACAGAAAAAATGCAATCAGTACAATAAGGAGTGGTACTATGTATATTTAAACAAATAATAAATGTAGAAATAAAGGAAATTAATACATACTTTGTTCTTAATTAGTCTAAAAAAAATTTATTTTTACTCCGGACAAAAAACTCCTTCACGGCAATGGTTTATGTGAGCGTATACATGCTCTCATCTCCTTTTCCTGTGTATAGTGGCCATTTGCTGCACAGCTGCTATACAGCAGAGAAGGAGATGAGAGAGCACACACTTACATTGTGCATATTCTCATCTCCCTCTCCTTTTAACATCGGCCGATGCTATTTTGTAATCCTGAATGCGGCAAGCAGCAGCTATACACAGAAGAGGGGAATAAAAATTTAGCCCCTGCACACTCACACTGTGTATGCAGGCGCTCGGCCGCTACAGTGTCCATACGTGAAGGGCTGGGGAGTTACCATAAGGAGAGGGAGGAGTATTGCAACTAAGGGAGCAGAAAGGTGAACTGAGTTCTTGGCCACACCAAGGGTGTACCGCAGCCCCTTCACTTACATATAGAGTTAGAAACAACTTTTGGACTTTAATATTTTTATTTTACTTTTTTTTTCTCCTCTTTATTTTTAACCCCTTTAAGCCCGAGGGTGGTTTGCACGTTAATGACCGGGCCAATTTTTACAATTCTGACCACTGTCCCTGTATAAGGTAATACCTCCGGAACACTTCAACGGATCCCGGTGATTCTGAGACTGTTTTCTCATGACATATTGTATTTCACGTTAGTGGTAGAATTTCTTCGATATAAATTGCGTTTATTTGTGTAAAAAACGGAAATTTGGAAAATTTAGCAATTTTGTAACTTTGACTTTTTATGCCCTTAAAACAGAAATATGTCACACAAAATAGTTATTAAATAATATTTCCCACATGTCTACTTTACATCAGCACAATTTTGGGACCACATTTTTAAAAGGGTTAAAAGTTAACCAGTGATTTCTCATTTTTACAACAAATTTTACAAAACCATTTTTTTAGGGACCACCTCACATTTGAAGTCACTTTGAGGGGTCTATATGGCAGAAAATACCCAAAAGTGACAGCATTCAAAAAACTGCACCCCTCAAGCTGATCAATACCGCATTCAAGAAGTTTATTAACCCTTCAGGTGTTTCACCAGAGCAAAAACAACGTGGAAGGAAAAAAGTGAACATTTAACTTTTTAGTCACAAAAATGATCTTTTAGCAACATTTTTTTATTTTGACAAGGGTAAAAGGAGAAAATGAACAGATAAACTTGTTGTGCAATTTCTCCTGAGTATGTCGATACCCCATAAGTGGGGGGAAACCACTGTTTAGACGCACGGCAGGGCTTGGAAGGGAAAGAGCGCCATTTGACTTTTTCAAACTAAAATTGGCTGGAACTGAGATCGGACGCCATGTCGTGTTTGGTGAGCCCCTGATGTGCCTAAATGGTGGAAACTCCACACAATTTACCCCGTTTTGGAAACTAGACCTCCTAAGGAACTTATCTAGATGTGTGGTGAGCACTTTGAACCCCCAAATATTTCACAAAAGTTTATAACGCCTGGGCGTGAAAATAAAAAATCTTATTTTTTAAACAAACATGATCGTTTAGTCCCCAATTTTTTATTTTCCCAAGGGTAACGAGTAGAATTGGACCCCAAAAGTTGTTCAATTTGTCCAGAGTACGCTGATACCCCATATGTAAAGGGAAGACCACTGTTTGGTCGCACGGCAGGGCTCGGAAGGGAAGGAGCGCAGTTTGACTTTTTCAAACCAAAATTGGCTGGAATTGAGATTGGAAGCCATGTCGCATTTGGCGAGCCCCTGATGTGCTTAAACGGTGGAAACCCCCCACAAGTGACCCCATTTTGGAAACTAGACCCCCTAAGGAACTTATCTAGATGAGTGGTGAGAACTTTGAACTCCCAAGTGTTTCACTAAAGTTTATAATGCCCCGGTGTGAAAATAAAAAATCCTATTTTCTGCCCACAAAAATGATCTTTCTGTCGCTAGGAGGCTGACAGGCATAAAGCAACTCAGTTTAAGCTTAGTGTCTGTAGGAGGCAGACCCAGATCTGATCTCAGATCCGTCTTTTCCTTTTCAGGTACCCTATTGTGTTTTGTTAATTTTTCACCCTTTGTCTTTCAGGTTCTTCAGCTTCAGGGTAACAGGGTGTAATGTTTCACCCTGTTTTCCCACATTTATGCGACCGAGAGAGCAGTGTGGTGTCGGACCCGCAGGCAGGACTTTATCTCCCCTGTCACCCTTTTGGGTGTTTCAGGGTGATTCCTGGTGGCAAGTTCTTGCCTATTCCCCTCCTCACCTTTCTCCTCGTAGAGGACTGAGAGGAAGACTGTGGTCACCTGCGGTGGCCTCCCCCCTTCTTGTAAGGGGTTGATGCTGTCTTCTGCACCATCCGGAGACGGTGTGGGAAGGAGGATCTCCGCTGCCAGCGACCCTCTCCCACCCGAGGGCTACTGATGGATCCTCATCCGTGTAGAGGATTTGTGGACCTAGGAACAGCATGTCCCTCCTGCGGTTATGGTATTCCTTTCCCATGTCCCGCAGTGGCGCAGGCGGCTCCTTTCTCATTTCTGTCCCTTTTTGGGACAGGGTACCTCTACTGGTACCTCTATGGCAGCTACACAGCAGTATCTTTAATCCCCTTCAGTACCAGCCATCTTTTTCAGCCCCGGCCATTTTATATGGCCAAGCATCCTTCTTCGCCGGCTGCGCGCTTTAAATTTCGCCCTCTTTTCGGCAGGCGCTTTGTATATCCACGCCCATGCTTTGCGCGCCTTTTTCAGCATCCTTTCCATTTCTCCGCCCACATACCGCCAGTTTATCGGGCCAGCACTTTTTTTTCTTGCAGATTCTCTCTGCTGGTCACACACTCCTGGCGCTTCAACCTATCAGTGGGGCGCTTTCGTTTCATGCCGGCCATGCCCCCTCTGGCTCATCGGCCAACCGGATTCATCTCCTTCGCCATGCCCCCGCTCTACAGCATGCTGCTGTGCCTGCTCTGCCGGGGCCATCTTTGTTCCGTGTCCCTTCTCTTCAGACTCACTGCTTCTGCCTTGGAACCCAGTCTAGGGGAACACTGCTATCCTGGGTCTTCTGCTGCAGGCTCGGCTTTCTCTCTCCTTTGCCTTCTTTTATATCTCTCCTCAGCAGTTCCTCTCCATAGCAGTACCTCAAGCTTGACTTATGCTCAACTCTGCAGAGGATTCTCGCCCCCACTCTAGACCCACTGTGGTTCATTACGCTCGTGCCCACTGCAAAATAAAGTAGTCCATAGGTCAATCCTCTCCTTTCTGCCCGTGCTGCAGTCCTTCCACCATGTCTGCCCCACAGGAGCGCCCTAACGCCCGGGATGTGAGCACACTCCTCCCCCCGGAGTGGGCTGTTGCTATGTCTCAGTCGATCTATGACCTGACTAAAGTTTCCCAGTCCCTGGTTCAGGTCCTAGAATGCCTTCCACATATCTGCGGCCACCAGTGCTCCGAACGCCTCTCAGTGCGATTCACAAGCACCTGACCACGACCTTAGCAGGGACCGATCGGATAAAAGGTCTAGAAAGCGGGCTCGCTCTAGCTCCTCATCCTGCTCCCCGGGCCCCTCTGCATCTCCAAGGATGCCCCCTTTCCCCATTCCTCCTCCTTGGAGGCGGCTTTTGGGTCGGATTTTCTATCCCAGTCCAGATCTGATTCTGATACCGACCAGACTTCAAAGATGCAGGAAATGGTAGGTAGCCTTATCCTGGCTATTACACAAACTCAAACTGAAAGAGAATGATGTTCCTGCTGAGGAACAATCCGTCTCCTTCAAACGGGTAAAACGTCCTTCCCGGACCTTTCCTAATCATAAGGATTTTGAGGCGACTATGGCTAAACATTGGGAACATCCAGGTAAGCGCTTCTCAGGAAGGAAGCATCTGGACATTCTCTATCCCTTTAGTCCCGATCTTGTCGGAAAGTGGGCAGAATCACCTGTAGTGGACCCGCCGGTCTCCCGCCTATTTTCCAAAATGGACGGCACGTCTCTTAAGGATGCTACAGACAGGCAGATTGAGTCCCTGGCCAAGTCGGCCTTTGAAGCGACTGGTGCCTCTCTCTACCCCAGCTTTGCCTCCACTTGGGTGGTGAAGTCCATCTCTGCCTGGGCCAAAATACTTCGCCAGTGCAGCAGCCCCTCCGGATGAGCTGGCAGATTTGGCGGACCAGATTGCTCATGCTGGAAAATACCTTTTGGCTGCCTCCTTGGATTCGGCTGCCTGTTGCGCCAGAGATAGCAGCAACATAATTGCCATACGCCGCATCCTTTGGTTGAAGGCGTGGAATGCGAATCCAACATCTAAAAAGTCTCTCACCAACCTGGCCTTTCAGGGTTCTAGGCTTTTTGGGTCCAGACTGGACCAGATAATTTCGGAAGCAACTGTGGGGGGGGGGGGGGGGGGGAGAGGGAGAGAGAGTACTTCTCTTCCTCAGTCCAGACCTAAACGTCCCTTTAACAAGAAAGGGCCCCTGCCTGCCTTTTAGATCTTTCTCCTCTTCAGGGACTACCTCCCAGGATGACCGCTCGTCTGCCCCAAAGGAAAGAAGTAAGCCATCCTTCAGACCTGCACCTCACTAGAGGCCTAAGGGCCACCCCTCAAGGTCTTTGAGGTCCCTCTCTCACAAATTCCCCTCTAAGTGACGGGTCACCCCCACCTGGAAATATTTCCAGGGTGGGAGGCAGACTTCTTCTTTTCAGAGACGCTTGGTTGTCGGTGGTCGACGAAACCTGGGTCAGAGAAATCGTTACGTCCGGTTACAAGATTGACTTTTCTTCTCCCGAGGCAGACGTTTCTTTCTGTCTTGCCCGCCAAAACTGCCATCCCAAGCCCCAGGGATTCTTCAGGCCGTCTCTTCCCTTCTTCGTTCAGGAGTAATTTTACCCGTTCCTTGGAACGAACAATTTTCAGGGTTCTACTCCAATTTTTTTGTAGTCCCAAAATAAGATGGATCGCTCCGTCCCATCTTGGACCTCAAGCAGCTGAACCGTCAGGTTCGGATCCACCACTTCAGGATGGAGTCCTTAGGCTCGGTGATCGCCTCCATGGAACCAGGAGAATTTCTTTGTTCCTTAGACATCTAGGATGCTTATTTCCACATTCCGATTTGTGTGCAACACCAGAGATTCCTGCGGTTTGCGAACCAGGAGGATCATTATCAGTTCACAGCCCTTCCTTTCAGCCTGACGTCTACTCCCAGAGTATTCATAAAGGTCATGGGGGCGGTCATGGCATCCTTCGCTCCAAGGGGATTCTCATAATCCCCTACCTGGACGATCTTCTGATCAAGGGACTGTCCCGACGAGACTGCAACCAGAGTCTTCAGATCACTCTGGACACTCTGATCTGTCTAGGCTGGATAGTCAACAGGGAGAAGTCCTCTCTAATCCCAGCTCTGCGCCTGGTGTTTCTAGGTATGCAGTTCAACACGGCTCAAGCTCGTGTCTTTCTTCCAAAGGAGAAGTTTGCCTCTCTCTGCCAGGGGATCCGCTCTCTAAAGCGTCCAGCCTCCTTCCTCTACGGTCCTGCATGAAGGTCCTGGGGAAAATGATTGCCTCCATGGAAGCCTTGCCTTTTGCCCAGTTCCACACACTGCCCCTTCAGCTGGCCCTCTTGCCTGCTTGGGACAAGAGAACTGTTTCCTTGGACCGACTGGTTCTCCTGCCTCTCAGAGTGAGGCAATCCCTGACTTGGTGAATGCTGTCCGCCTCGGTCCTGCGTGGGACTTCTTTTCTCCCTCTCTGATGGCAGGTCATCACCACCGACGCCAGTCTCCTCGGCTGGGGAATGGTCTTCCTTCATCACGCAGCGCAGGGTCGCTGGAACGCTCAGGAAGCTCTTCTCCCCATCAACCTTTTAGAGATCAGGGCAATCTTTCTTGCTCTTCTTCACTGGCAGTCGCTCCTCGCAGGCAAGCCGGTCCGCATTCAGTCGGACAACGCCACGGCTGTGGCTTACATAAATCACCAAGGCGGAACCCGCAACAAACAGGTCATATCAGAGGTGACAAGAATCCTGAGATGGGTGGAACGGCACGTCCCTGCCATTTCAGCCGTTCACATTCCAGGGGTCGAAATTTGGGCAGCTGATTTTCTGAGTCGTCAGGGTCTCGCATCAGGTGAGTGGTCTCTCAATCCCGCCGTCTTCCGTCTTCAATCAAATATACCAGAGGTGGGGCACTCCGAACGTCAACCTGATGGCATCTCGGATGAACCACAAGGTTCCTCAGTTCGTAGCCAGGGCTCGGGATCCGCTGGCCATCGGTTGCGATGCCCTGGTGATCCCATGGCCCTGGTTTCAGCTGCCTTATCTTTTTCTGCCTCTCCCCTTGATTCCAAGAGTCGTAAAAAAGATAAAGGCAGAAGGGATTCCCGTAATCCTGATAGCTCCAGACTGGCCAAGATGGGCCTGGTACGCGAAGTTGGTGAACATGCTCATGGATGTTCCCTGGAGGCTTCCAGACCGTCCAATCGTCTCTCACAAGGCCCCCTCTTCCACCCGAGTTCTCAGTCTCTGAGTTTAACGGCATGGCTGTTGAGGCCGTAGTCTGGAAGGAAGCTGTTTTTTCTCATAAGGTCATTCAGACCATGATTAAAGAGAGAAAACCAGCATTCTCGCACATCTACCACAGATGCTGGAAGGCCTTCTTCTGGTAGTGTGAGGAGAATAGCTTGCTCCCAATGTCTTTTTCACTCCCTTCTGTCCTTGGTTTTCTCCAGGCAGGTCTTGACTCGGGTCTATCGCTTTGTACCCTTAAGGGACAGGTTTAAACTCTCTATTCTCTTCCAGAGAGATCTAGCTTCTCATTCACAGGTGAAGACTTTTCTTCAGGGTGTCGCCCATCTGGTGCCACCTTACCATTCCCCGATAGAACCTTGTAATCTGAACCTTGTTCTTGGCGCTCTGCAGCGCATGCCTTTTGAAACCATTCAAGATATCTCCTTTTTTCTACTTCCTAATCGCCATTACGTCTATCAGGAGGGTTTCTGAGCTGGCAGCTGTCTTGTTGTTCTCAGTTCCTGATCCTGCATCAGGACAAGGTAGTTCTTCGCCCTGTTCCTTCCTTTCTTCCCAAGGTTGTTTCTACCTTTCACATCAAAGAAGACATTGTCCTTGCTTCCTTTTGTCCTTCTCTGGCTCATCCCCTGGAAAAAGTCCGTCCACAAGCTGGATTTGGTCAGAGCTATTCGGGTCTATGTTTCTAGGACTGCTTCCTTACGTCACTCCGATTCCCTATTTGTTATATCCGAAGGTCGTTGTAAGGGGCTCTCAGCTTCTAAGTCCACTATTGCTCGTTGGATTCTTTCAGCAATAATGGAGGCATACCGCGTTCAGTACAAACAGCCTCCTCCGAGAGTGAGGGCTCACTCCACCCGGGCCGTGGGGGCTTCCTGGCCTGTTCGTCACCAGGCTTCGGCCTTACAGATTTGCAAGGCTGCAATCTGGTCGTCCTTGCACACTTTTCTGAGGTTTTACAGGGTTCATACCCATGCCTCGTCTGATGCAGGCTTGGGTAGGAAGGTGCTGCAGGCGGCGGATGCGCACCGGCAGACCTAAGTCCGCTATCTTTTTTTAACTTTTTTTATTTAAAATATACTGTACATAAGAACAAACACATTTACTATGTCCATAAACAGGAGTACACTTTGTTATTACACTAGTTTACAAAATTAAAAGCAATACTGTATGAATTATATTAGTGTTCATTCTCATGTCTCATTAACCGTCCAGCAATGTTACACTGTGGTTGTATATTTCACATACATCTAACCACTCATTCTAACTTATTATCTCAGTATACATATACTGGATCGCATATAACGTCGACCTTGAAACTTGGAGATCGATACCCAATAACTATTTACATGACAATAACTAAAAATTAACATTTCTGTTGGAAAAACCGACGCATCTGTAAATGTGGTTTGGGCACATCCCCTCCACATCAATATTGTTAGGCACTTGTTAGATGGTGACGGGTGTTGAGTTAAATAAATAAATAAATAACTCTTTATTTTTATATAGCGCTAACATATTCTGCAGCGCTTTACAGTTTGCACACATTATCATCACTGTCCCCAATGGGGCTCACAATCTAAATTGCCTATCAGTATGTCTTTGGAATGTGGGAGGAAACCCACGCAAACATGGAGAGAACATACAAACTCTTTGCAGATGTCCTGGGTGGGATTAGAACCCAGGACTCCAGCGCTGCAAGGCTGCTGTGCTAACCACTGCGCCACCGTGCTGCCCACACGGTGGCGTTCCAGAAGTCCCATATTTTATAGAATTTCCCAGGGCACCCTCTATTTTGATAGACCGTGTTTTCATATGGAATCACTGAATTGACAAGTTCTACCCAGGATCTCAGTGTTGGGTGTAAGGCTGGTTTCACATTTGCGTTTAAAAACGCAGCGTTTTAAACGCAAACGCATGTGGTGAAAAAATGCATTTAAACGTTGCGTTTTTTTTAGACGCATGCGTTTTTGCATGTTTTAACCCCTTCATGACCCAGCCTATTTTGACCTTAAAGACCTGGCCGTTTTTTGTAATTCTGACCAGTGTCCCATTATGAGGTAATAACTTAGGAACGCTTCAACGAATCCTAGCGGTTCTGAGATTGTTTTTTTCGTGACATATTGGGCTTCATGTTAGTGGTAAATTAAGGTCGATAATTTTTGCGTTTATTTGTGAAAAAAATGGAAATTTGGCTAAAATTTTGAAAATTTTGCAATTTTCAAATTTTGAATTTTTATTCTGTTAAACGAGAGAGTTATGTGACACAAAATAGTTAATAAATAACATTACCCACATGTCTACTTTACATCAGCACAATTTTGGAACCAAAATTCTTTTTTGCTAGGAAGTTATAAGGGTTAAAATTTGACCAGCGATTTCTCATTTTTACAGCAAAATTTACAAAACCATATTTTTTAGGGACCACCTCACATTTGAAGTCAGTTTGAGGGGTCTATATGGCTGAAAATACCCAAAAGTGACACCATTCTAAAAACTGCTCCCCTTAAGGTACTCAAAACCACATTCAAGAAGTTTATTAACCCTTCAGGTGCCTCACAGCAGCAGAAGCAACATGGAAGGAAAAAATGAACATTTAACTTTTTAGTCACAAAAATGATGTTTTAGCAACAATTTTTTTATTTTCCCATGGGTAAAAAGAAAAACTGGACACCAAAAGTTATTGTACAATATGTCCTGAGTACACCGATACCCCATATGTGGGGGGGGGGACCACTGTTTGGGCGCACGACAGGGCTCGGAATGGAAGGAGCGCCATTTGACTTTTTCAATGAAAAATTGGCTCCAATCTCTAGCGGACACCATGTCGCGTTTCAAGAGCCCCTGTGTGCCTAAACATTGGAGCTCCCCCACAAGTGACCCCATTTTGGAAACTAGACCCCCCCAAGGAGCTTGTCTAGATGCATAGTGAGCACGTTGAACCCCCAGGTGCTTCACAAATTGATCTGTAAAAATGAAAAAGTACTTTTTTTTCACAAAAAATTTCTTTTAGCCTCAATTTTTTCATTTTCACATGGGTAACAGGATAAAATGGATCCTAAAATGTGTTGGGCAATTTCTCCTGAGTACATCGATACCTCATATGTGGTCACAAACCACTGTTTGTGCACACGGCAAGGCTTGGAAGGGAAGGAGCGCCATTTGACTTTTGAATGAAAAATTAGCTCCAATCATTAGCGGCCACCATGTCGCGTTTGGAGAGCCCCTGTGTGCCTAAACATTGGAGCTTCCCCACATGTGACCCCATCTTGGAAACTAGACCCCCCAAGGAACTTATCTAGATGCATAGTGAGCACTTTGAACCCCCAGGTGCTTCACAAATTGATCCGTAAAAATGAAAAAGTACTTTTTTTTTTTCACAAAAAATTTTATTTAGCCTCAATTTGTTCATTTCCACATGGGCAACAGGATAAAATGGATCCTAAAATGTATTGGGCAATTTCTCCTGAGTACACTGATACCTCACATGTGGGGGTAAACCACTGTTTGGGCACACGGTAGGGCTCAGAAGGGAAGGAGCGCCATTTGACTTTTTGAATGAAAAATTAGCTCCAATCGTTAGCTGACACCATGTCGTGTTTGGAGAGCCCCTGTGTGCCTAAACATTGGAGCTTCCCCACATGTGACCCCATTTTGGAAACTAGACACCCCAAGGAACTTATCTAGATGTGTGGTGACCACTTTAAACCCTCAAGTGCTTCACAGAAGTTTATAACGCAGAGCCGTGAAAATAAAAAATCATTTTTCTTTCCTCAAAAATTATTTTTTAGCCCACAATTTTTTATTTTCACAAGAGTAACAGGAGAAATTGGACCCGAAAAGTTGTTGTCCAGTTTGTCCCGAGTACGCCGATACCCCATATTTGGGGGGGATCCACTGTTTGGGCACACGTCGGGGCTCGGAAGGGAAGTAGTGACTTTTGAAATGCAGACTTTGATGGAATGGTCTGCGGGCGTCACGTTGCGTTTGCAGAGCCCCTGGTGTGCCTAAACAGTAGAAACCCCCCACAAGTGACCCCTCTTTGGAAACTAGACCCCCCAAGGAACTTATCTAGATATATGGTGAGCACTTTGAACCCCCAAGTGCTTCACAGAAGTTTACAACGCAGAGCCGTGAAAACAAAAAATCATGTTTCTTTCCTCAAAAATGTTTTAGCAAGCAATTTTTTAATTTCACAAGAGTAACAGGAGAAATTGGACCCTAACAGTTGTTGCTGAGTTTGTCCTGAGTACACTGATACCCAATATTTTGGGGGTAAACCACTGTTTGGTCACACGTCGGGGCTCGGAAGGGAAGTAGTGACTTTTGAAATGCAGACTTGATGTAATGGTCTGCGGGCGTCATGTTGCATTTGCAGAGCCCCTGATGTGGGGGGTTTCTACTGTTTAGGCACATCAGAGTTTCTGCAAATGCAACATGACGCCCGCAGACCATTACATCAAGTCTGCATTTCAAAAGTCACTACTTCCCTTCCGAGCCCCGACGTGCGACCAAACAGTGGTTTACCCCCAAAATATTGGGTATCAGTGTACTCAGGGCAAACGCAGCAACAACTATTGGGGTCCAATTTCTCCTGTTACCCTTGTGAAAATAAAAAATTGCTTGCTAAAACATAATTTTTGAGGAAAGAAAAATGATTTTTTATTTTCGCGGTTCTGCGTTGTAAACTTCTGTGAAGCACTTGGGGGTTCAAAGTGCTCACCACATATCAAGATAAGTTCCTTGGGGGGTCTAGTTTCCAAAGAGGGGTCACTTGTGGGGGGTTTCTACTGTTTAGGCACAAGTGACCCCTCTTTGGAAACTAGACCCCTCCAAGGAACTTATCTAGATATGTGGTGAGCACTTTGAACCCCCAAGTGCTTCACAGAAGTTTACAACGCAGAGCCGTGAAAATAAAAAATCATGTTTCTTTCCTCAAAAATGTTTTAGCAAGCAATTTTTTATTTTCACAAGGGTAACAGGAGAAATTGGACCCCAATAATTGTTGCCCAGTTTGTCCTGAGTATGCTGGTACCCCATATGTGGGGGTAAACCACTGTTTGGGCGCACGTCGGGGCTCGGAAGGCAGGGAGCACCATTTGACTTTTTGAATGCAAGATTGACTGGAATCAATGGTGGCGCCATGTTGCGTTTGGAGACCCCTGATGTGCCTAAACAGTGGAAACCCCTCAATTCTAACTCCAACACTAACCCCAACACACCCCTAACCTAATCCCAACTCTAGCCATAACCCTAATCACAACCCTAACCCCAACACACCCCTAACCACAACCCTAACCCCAACACACCCCTAACCCTAATCCCAACCCTAACCCTAATCCCAGCCCTAACCCCAACACACCCCTAACCCTAACCATAACCCTAACCACAGCCTCATCTTAACCCTATTTCCAACCCTAGCCCTAATTCCAACCCTAACCCTAAGGCTATGTGCCCACGTTGCGGATTCGTGTGAGATTTTTCCGCACCATTTTTGAAAAATCCGCAGGTAAATGGCAGTGCATTTTACCTGCGGATTTACCGCGGATTTCCAGTGTTTTTTGTGTGGATTTCACCTGTGGATTCCTATTGAGGAACAGGTGTAAAACGCTGCGGAATCCGCGCAAAGAATTGACATGCTGCGGAAAATACAACACAGCGTTTCCGCATGGTATTTTCCGCACCAAGGGCACAGCGGATTTGGTTTTCCATAGGTTTACATGGTACTGTAAACCTGATGGAAAACTGCTACGAATCCGCAGCGGCCAATCCGCTGTGGATCCGCAGCCAAATCCGCTGCAGATCCGCAGCCAAATCCGCACCGTGTGCACAAAGCCTAATTCTAACCCTAACCCTAATTCTAGCCTTAACCCTAACCCTAAGGACAGGTTCACATTGCGCTAGCAGCAGCCCGTTCAGCACATACGCTAACAGGCTGCTGCTAGCGCAAGTGCCAACGTTTGCATCGCGCTAGCGCAGATAGAGCATCTGCTAGCTCTATCTGCGCTAGCAGTGACGGACCCGGAAACGCTGCAGCCCGCGTCTCCGGGTCCGTCACTCAATGACGGCACATCCCTAGCGTACGCCCATTGTGAGCGTGCGCTAGTGATGCGTCCGACATTGCTGTCAATGGCGGCCGCAATGGACTACGTTACACCGCGTTTATGCCGTGGTGTAACGTAGTCCGTCTAACGGACTGCTTAGACGCAGTATGAACTAACCCTAACCCTAGTGGGGCAAAGAAAAAAAAAATGTTTCTTTATTTTATTTTTGTCCCTACCTATGGGGGTGATAAAGGGGGGGTTTATTTATTATTTTTTTTATTTTGAACCTTTTTTAGAACTTATCACAGTGATCAAAATGTACCTGTAACGAATCTGCCGGCCGGCAGATTCGGCGGGCGCACTGCGCATGCGCCCGCCATTTTGGAAGATGGCGGCGCCCATTGAACAGACGGACGAACACCGGGAGGGACACAGGTCGGTAAGTATGAGAATGCATTTACATAGACAGCAATACGTTTTTTTGCGGCTAAAAAACGCTGCTAGAAATTACTACATGTTGCATTTCTGCAACAAAACGCATGCATAGAAACGACGCATGCGTTGTCAAAACGCGGCAAAACGCATGCAAAAAAACGCATGCGTTTTTAATGTTAAGTATAGGAAAAAAAAGCACGCTTTTTTTGCGCTAAAACGCAGCGGCAAAAAACGCAAATGTGAAACCAGCCTAAACTACCCATCCATCTCAGAGCAATTAATTTCCTAGCCAAAAATAGTGTCTCTCTGAGAAATATTTTAATATAATGGTCCCAATTATCTTCTTCTACAACCTCAAACAGGCACACCAAGGGATCCAGGGGAATTGGTATTGCTATTAGGGATGACAAGAAGGTGGTAACCTCCTGCTAGAATGTATGTATTGCTGGACACCTCCACATCATGTATATGAAGTCAGCTTCCAACTCATGACACCTCGGGCATTCTGAGGTCTGAGAATGACCCATTTTAAGTCCGCTTTCTTGGCATTCTTTCTGTTCCCACCCTTGGAACTGCTTTTGGACATCCAATGGTTACCTGTGTCCCCCAATGAAGCGATAAAAAAGAGGGATTTTTGGTACTCACCGTAGAATCTTTTTCTTGGTGCCTTCATTGGGGGACACAGCACCCTCCCTAATGTTTGTACCGTTGTTGGGCCTTTGTTTTGGGTTGGTACATATGTTGAGCTTTTCGTTGTTTCTCCTACTGCTTTTACACCAACTGAGTTGCTTTGTGCCTGTCGGTGGCTGTATACTGCTGGGGAGGAGCTATTTTCCTTTTTTTGCCAAGTGTCAGCCTCCTAGTGACAGCAGCATAGCGGTAGAGGTACCCCGTACAGTGCTGAGGGCGCTGCCATCACAGTGTATGGTGGTGAACAGAAAAACATCCCTCTTGTCCTTGTACATAACCACCAGCAGGTGGTTGCAACATTGGGCTCTGCTGTCACCCCTTCTGAGCATCTGCCCAAGTAGCGTTTTCGGGAGGCTTCTCTGATTTTTACGGACAGTACCGCAGGCTGCGGTACCTTGCGCAGAGAGTGATTTGAAGAGTTGGATGCTGGAATAAAAGTTATCCGTGTAGAGGTGATAACCTTTATCCAGCAGTGGGTGCACCAAATCCCACTCACTCCCATGACAGGGGGACACTCAGGGTGTTCAATCCTGGTGTCCTTTCCTTTGTATACTCTCAATACTCTAAAGCTGCAGGTGTACCCTGAGGTACTGAGGTACTCTCACACAGCTTATAGAGTTTGATTCCGTACCTGGCCCTCTTGCTGGGCAGGTACTGACGGAATCTGAGCCTTCCCTTAAAAGGACTCATCTACGCAGACGACCCTTTGGGGCACGTACACTTCAGCAAACTTTTTGTTGAAGTGTTCGATGACTGGCCGAACTTTGAACAGATGGTCAAAGTTGGGGTCATCTCGTGCTGGACACTGTGCATTATCGGAATAATGCAGGAATTTGTGGATGGCCTCAAAACACGTCCGCGTCATGGCCATTCGGAACACTGGAGTGTTGCATAATATATCAACACTCCAATATTGCCAAAGTTCTGGCTTCTTCAGGATCCCTATATGAAGGACAAGGCCCCAAAACAGCATCATTTCAACTGCTTCTCCAGGAGACCAGTTAGAATATGATGAACCGGGGTTTTGTCGAGCATATAAATTAGTTTGTCCCACCATGAGGTTAATAAACTCCTCAGGGAAAAAGACTTTTAAAAAGTCTATTTCTGTGAGGGCGGTGATGTCAAACTTGATTCCCGATTCTGCCACAAAATCAGGAACCAGTGGCTCGTAATTTTCAGGGGGCAAGGTCCATATGGGGTTCGAATGATTCATCTTCAGGAGTGGGCGCTGCCTCATCTTCTGTCCTGGGGCATCTGTGTGGTGGTTCTGCCGAACCAGAGGAGAAAGATGAGGAGGAGGAAGAGGATGAATAATCTGAAAAGTAAAGAAATGTGGGATCCTCTCCCTCGCTATCAGTGTCGGAGGCAAGGAAAGAATATGCTTCCTCCACCGAATAGCCCTATTGGAACGAACGTGACGGGCAGGACATTTTTTTGTGTGCATATGGTGCTTTGTGTGTACTTTATTTATAACTGTGTGTGTGTGTGGGGGGGGGGGGCGGGGATAGTGATTGGTGCAAACTTGTCTGAAAAGAAAAAGCTAAAAGAAAAAAAGCATATGGGGAGAAAAAAATGCCTGTGAAAAAAATGTAAAACAGCATTTTATCCTGGAAGCAGGATACCCCAGCGCCACACCTAGAGGAGCCCTTTTTGGGACCTAATTTCAAACTTTCAAACAGTATCAGCTACTCAGTTTGAGAAAGACCCGGAATTGGGTCGAAACGTCACTTTTTTTCTTATCCTGCTGTATGTGTACGTATATTTGAATGTCAAACACATGTGAATAAATACACCACTTTGCAAGCTATAACCCAAGAGAGTGCGGCTGTTTTCTCGCTTATTTGACTTATCAAAGTTTGGCGGCTGCAGGATGCGCGTACGGAGTTGGTGCAAAGGGGGCTGAGATTAAAAAGCGAGCATGAGTGTTGATCGGTGAACTGCGTCACCAATCCACGCTCGGCGGCTGCTAAATGTGCGCGCCGAGGCGGCGAAAAAAGGGGTAGAGGGGGGTAAAAAGAGAGGGGAGGGGGATTGGGGTGGATGAAGAGAGATCGGGCAGGGATCAGGGATCAACACTTATGGTTGTAGTCAGGCGGCGCAAATGGGGGTGAAAAAAATGGAAACCGGCAGGCACGAGCTCTGATAAGTGAACTGCGTCACTTCTCAAAGTTCAGCGGCTGTGGAATGTGCGTACGGAGTTGGCGCAAAGGGGGCTGAGAAAAAAAAGCAAGCATGAGTGTTGATCGTGAACTGCGTCACCAATCAACGCTCGGCGGCTGCTAAATGTGCACGGAGGCGGCGCATAGGGGGTGGAGGGGGTAAAAAGGAAGGGGATGGGGGGATTGGGGTGGATGAAGGGAGATCGGGCAGGGATCAGGGATCAAAACATACGGTTGTAGTCAGGTGGCGCAAAGGGGGGGTGAAAAAAAAGGAAAATGGCAGGCACGAGCTCTGATAAGTGAACTGCATCACTCATCAAAGTTTGGCGGCTGCGGGATGCGAGTATGGAGTTCGCACAAATGGGCGGTGAAAAAAAAGGAAACCGGCAGGTACGAGCTCTGATAAGTGAACTTCTTCACTTATCAACGTTAAATGTGTGCACGGAGGTGGCGCAAAGGGGGGGGGGGTAGAGGGGTGTAAAAATAGGGGGAAGGGGGAGATGGGGGGATTGGGGTGGATGAAGAGATCTGGCAGGGATCAGGGATCAATACTTACAGTTGTAGTCAGGTGGCGCAAAGAGGGGGTAAAAAAAAGTGGAAAAGAGCAGGCAAGAGCTCTGATAAGTGAACTGTTTCACTTATCTAAGTTTGGCGGCTGCTGGATATGCGCACTGGGGTGGCGCAAAGGGGGTGAAAAAAAAAGGAAATCGGCAGGCATGAGCTCTCAGAAGTGAACTGGGTCACTTATCAAAGTTCAGCGGCTGAGAGATGTGCATATGGAGTTGGTGCAAAGGGGACTGAGAAAAAAAAGCGAGCACGAATGTTGATCGGTGAACTGCGTCAACAATCCACGCTCGGCGGCTGATAAATGTGCGCATGGAGGCGGTGCAAAGGGGGGTGGAGGGGGTTAAAAGGAGGGCGAAGGGGGGGATTGGGGTGGATGAAGAGAGATCGGGCAGAGATCAGTGATCAACAATTACGGTTGTAGTCAGGTGGCGCAAAGGGGGTGATAAAAAAAAGGAAAATGGCAGGCACGTGCACTGATAACTGGATCTGATAATCTGATTGGCTGAAACAATGAGAAAGGCTGAAAAGGCTGTGCAGAATTCAACAGCCAATCACAGAGATCAGGAGACCAGGTGGGCGGAGTTAGGCCCTGGGATGCCGACACCATCTTCCTCCAGGTAAGATGGTGTCGGAATTTTAATGCTATCGCTATGATTTAAGTCGCAGTGTCGCATTAAAGGGCATGACGTACTATCCCGTCCATGGTCGTACGTGCCCGGGTCACATGGACGGAATAGTGCGTCAGATGTCAGAAAGGGGTTAAAGCAATCCTGTCATACCCAAAACTGAAATGTAACTATTTAGATCTTCACATAGAGGATTTAGTCCCTATAAAAAATTATACTGGTAATGTAGATAGTAGTAATTGCATTTTATAAAAGTTTAAAACATATGTAAGTGGACTTCGGTGCAATGTTCCACCCTCTTGATTACACTACTCCTCCCCTAAAATCATGGACATTGGCAGCACAAGCTTTTGAACGCTGCCTGATCTAACTCCCCAGCCCTACATAAATAGGCGCTGGAGCGGCCGATCACCTGCATACACAGTGTCATTGTGTGCAAGGGCAGAGTTCTCATCCCACTCCCCTGTGTATAGTGGCCGCTCACTGCACACAGGATCATAAAGCAGTGGAGGCTGATGATGACATGAGAGGGATGAGAATGTGCACCATGTTAGTGTGTGCAGTGCACGCTAATCTTCCTCTTCTGTATAGCAGCTGTAGACTCCTCTGTGCAGCGAACGAACCAAACTCTTCACCACACCAAGGGTGTACCTAAGCACCTTCATTTACACATGTAGTAAAACTGTTTTTCTATACAACACATTTACAAACATCTACAGTGCAAGTATGAGTTTTATAGAGGTTAAATAGTTTCATATCAGTTTTGGGACATGACAGATTCCCATTAAAATTAGTTCACATTCCATTCTTCCATAAAGTCATAAAATACTGTTGAAAGCACTTGAACATTAAAATACTTTTTTGCTTCAAATACTTGTTTTTCTGTCTTCTGAGACCAAACAGCTTTTGCTCCCTCCCCGCACTCAGAGCTTCCCTCTCCTGTTGATCATCTATCAGCTTGTTCAGCACTGTGTACACCCTGGTCAGTAAGCAGACGTGGTAATAAACCATTTCTGCCTTCCCTATTCAGCTGTGTCTGACAGCTGGCTCCCCACTCCTGCAGAACGTCCTTGTAGACTCATATGTAGACCAGCCTGCTTTTTAAAGAGGTTGGGGGATCTGAAAGCAGTTACGAGATCCCATCTCTGGAGAGCAGCCATTTTTTAACCATCGCACTCATTTATACATGTCAGTCAAAACCTGTTTTATCTTGCTTTACACAAACAATAAAATCATCATGTACCATTGTCTCAAAGGAATCCATTCTGCGTCCATCTGGGAAATCAGCAATGTTGTCTGCTGCATCCACCGGTCTTTGAAGCATATGACTGACTTTTGATTCACCTGAATAGGAAAATGGAAAGAGATGTTTTACGAGTACTACAGGGACTATAACATGATGGACCAGGTGTCTAGAAATGTCTGATACATCCTCTCCAGCCTACACCACTCATCGGGGTGCCTTTATTGAGGGTGGTGGACCTTTAACTACAACAAATGTAACTACTGTAGGCTGATTTTGAAGGAATCGCTTTGATTACCTGAACTTATGCTTGTAGCAATTTCCTCCCCACACTGAATTCCAGTGACATTTTCTTGTGGGCAGTCTTGACAGGACTGATCTGTATAAAATATGGAAACAGCCACGTAAAGGGGTTGTCCATCTTAAAAGAAACATTATCTTGAACCGTTTGTCTGTCACTTTCATGCTGTTTCAGGTACTAATGGAACGTGTCAGTTCTCATTAGTTTATTAACAGGCGTCCTGTCCCTGGCTCCCTCTGTCCCCAGTCAGTTCAATATAAAAAATTGCAGGGTGACAACCGGAAGCCTAACAATGGCCCTGCTGGAGGTAGGATCTTATAGGCTACCAGGCAGTATGAGGCCTTTTTCCCACATCTGTATTTTGCAGTCTGAGTACAGACTGCAATGCACGAACTGGCATGAGGCTGTCGAGTATGGGCTAGGAGACCCAAAGCTCACGGATGTTTTTTAAAGCATTTACCGAGTGGCATAGTTAATATGTTAACTTTATTCAGCTGGTCAGTAAGATTAAGGTAGTATTAACCTGCTATCTTTTTCTTACTTTTAGGCTATGTTTACACATGAGCTTTTCATGCGTTTTTGATGCTCCGTATTTTTGCTGTGTCAGAAATGCAGCGTCTTACAGTTTCAGCAAAGTGGATGGGATTTATCGAAATCTCATGCCCACCGTGCTCATTTTTAACTCAGCGTAACCTCACCTGGGTGCATGTTTAAAATCCGTAACATGTCAATTTCTCTTGAGGATATGCTGAGTTTTATGTGCGGATTTTCCCATAGACTAGCATTAGGTGCAGAAAATCTGCAGAAAAAACCCTACAAGTGTTTTTTGTGCATTTCCACTGCAGAAACGCATCAAAAGTGTATGTATTCTGCACCTAATCCTAACATATACTTTCCTTGTAATGTCTTCACATCCTGTTCCGTCCAGATGTGTTTGGATCCCAGAATTCCAAGTGGCGGAAGTTCACCGAATCGCCATATTGGGACACCCAAGTGATGGATTCCTCAATATGGAAACTGCTGGTGGCACCAGCCTCTTGCACGGTACCACCAGCGGAACACCGTCGCACCACACACACACACACACATTGTATACGCTGTACGCACCACACACACTGTATATGCCGTATGCACCACACACACACACACACTGTATATGCCATACGCACCACACAAACAAACACACACTGTATATGCTGTACGCACCACACACACTGTACATGCCGTACGCACCACACACACACACACTGTATATGCCGTACGCACCACACAAACACACACTCAGTATATGCTGTATGCACCACACACACACTGTATATGCTGTATGCACCACACACACACACACTGTATGCGCCATACGCACCACACACACACTGTATATGCCGCCGCCGGGACCAGCCAAATGATTCACTGACCGCCACCATCTTTGTACAGGAGGAGTGCATGTGCAGTTTTAATGTGACCGCCGTAATCTGTCTGCACAAAGATGGCGGCGGCTTGATTTACTGCGCCTGCGCAAATTCCGTGCAGGCGCAGTGAATCATTCGGCTGATCCCAGCGGCAGATGCGCGACGTATCTACAGGCAGAGGAAGCCGGTCACGTTAAAGGGGTTTTCCCATGAACGAAAGTTCATTTTAAAAAATTGCCTGTGTCTTACCATGTACAGAGCATACCACATCTCCTGGGCAGGGGAGGAAGCAAAAGACAATACTGATATTACAGGAGATCACAGAGGATTCATTTTTGTCAGGTAAAATATTTCACTGACTGTTTTTAAACAATACTTTACCTCAAAAAATGTATCCTCCTGTGATGTCAGTATTGTCTTTTGCTTCCTCCCCTGCCCAGGAGCTGTGGTATGTTCTGTACAGGAACACAGCACAGGAAGGAGAGAGACAGCAGACAAGGGGGATAGCACATGGGGTAGGCAAGTCAAAGAAGAGATCACAGGCAGGAGAAGTCAGCACATGGGGAAAGAGAGAGTGGATAGGTGGGTGAGCACATGGGGGGAGAGATTCTCAACGCTGCAAAGCCTGCCCCCATCGTAACATTACCGCCCTCCCGATACAATAGCATCGGGCCTCCATCTAGTATATCAATAAAGCTTTTGGAGTTAAATACTAAATACCAGGAGGTATCAAAACAAAGCAGCTTTATTTAAGGTGGGACACAACAAAAAGTGACGCAGTGTCAAAAACAAGCTGAAAACGCATGTAAAAATGCAATAAAAAACCCACAAGTAACCTTATTTAAATAATAGGTGCAGAAATTCTGCAGCGTGAAAAACTCACCAAAATCTCACTGTGGGAATGTAGCCTTACACATTGAAAACACTTTTTAGGAAAAATTATTTGTTTTTATATTGAGAGCAATAACGTTTTTTTTTTTTTTTTTTTGCTGACACGATTGTATGATAGTTTGCTTATTTGATGATTTTTTCATTTAGATGTTTTGGGTGGTGGAATGCAAAAAACAGCAATTTTAGTATTCTTTTTATTTTAACACTATTTACTGTGAAAGATAAATAATGCTTGAGCTGTATAATTCAGGTTGTATTTGAAGCAGTGATACCAAATAGATTTATTTTGTATTTATTATAATTTAAAAATAAGAATGTTTTGATGTAAAATGGAGCCTTTTGTGGATTTAGGTTTGTATCTTACACTTTTAAATACAATATTTTTTCCATTTATTCGGCCCACAAGGTGGTGCCACTCATTAGCCCCACTCTATGAACATGGAGGCCATGTTTAGCAATGCATCAGAGATGCAATGACAGGTAGCTCCCCTCATCTTACCAACTAGATGATGTGGTTTGCTATTGACGGTGGCATCTAGGGGGCTAAACGGGAAGATTCCAGTAGTTACATTAGGAACCTGCCTGTCAATCACTGCTGTGCGTCCGATGTGACTGCATGCGCCCAGCTTCTGAGCTTGTGTGATCACCAAGACAGACAGGTCCTTCTTGGTACTTTAAGAGAGAATTCTGAGAAGAAATATATAGTGTGTAATCCCAAGAGAAGCAGCAATAATGATATTGGCACAGATACTAACACTGTATGGACAGAAGTAGGAACCCACGTTCCTCAAAATGCTGCTTTAGAAACTCTGATGATGAACTCCATCCATTTTCTCCAAGAAAATACAAATAGCAAAAAAACAGGGTAAGTAGCTAAGACTCTGTTCACATGCCCATCTGGGAGTTCTGCTTGTCTGTTCCAAAAATGGTATGACAAAGAAAAAAATGTCTGCATGCTGCATTTTTTCTTCTGTTGTAAAAATTGACACGGAATGGAAAACAGATGGCCACCGCAATGGAGGCCCCCTACCTTCATCTGTCAGTAAGCAAACAAGTGCATTTTGCCAAAGAATTCTGAATTTTTGTTCCGTTTTCTGAGAACATAGCCTAAATGTCTCAGATAATTGTAGGCCCCGGTCGAGCATGCTACTGTCTAGCTATCCCATTGCACCTTACCAGTACTTATATTCATGGGGATGTCTTCCTCTTTGCACGTCAGTGTAGCCCACACACGAGCATCCTCTTCAGTACTGGTCACGGGTTCGTCTTTCACTTCCTTTAAGTGTTCGCCCTAGATGACACAAAATATTATAGGACGAATGGGGGGATGGCTATTGGAGGAGAAAATTACAAAATGGAGGCAAGAAGGGAGAATAAAGAAACATGGGCAAGTAAAAAGATAAGTAAAACAGTTGAGAGTAATCTAAAGCAATAAACCAAGGACAGAGATAGACAAAATGTATTTGCATATTCAGACAAGGGGAGCGGGAGCAACAAGCGTAGCCACATGGGATCCAATACCAACCCTCATCGCGGAAGCCCAAACTGAAAACTCATGCCAAACTTGCCACAAGCATTTTATTCTGAGGGTTTTACAGATATAAACCAGTATTGGCATGTTTGCCAATAGAGTTCATGTGCATTTCTTCCTTTGAAAGGCTCTATTTTCCATTTTTCCATTTTTTAAAGACAATGAAAATAATAATTAACAACTAAAGAGACCTATACATACACTTAGTACATACATCCTCATACATAACACACAATCATAGTGGTCTCCATTTCCATGCCCCATCCCCCAAAATGTAATTCATTACCAGCTCATGCAGACATATGAGAGCACTGAACATACAGAAGCCTGCTATTGCTGACCACCATCCCTATACCTTACCAAACTTACAAGCACATCTCCTATTAGTATAGAGGACTTTATATAATGGAAAATATTTCTTGACTACAGGTAATTGCAGCAATTGGAGCCTACAGGGGACTTCCATGGATTTCCATGCCATTATAATCATTTTTCTAGCACAGAAATCTAAAAAATAGTCCAAAAAAACCGGGAGAGGGATCATCACGGGCAGCTGCTATATTTAAGAATAAAGGTTGAATGTTAAGGGCTGGGGGTTTTACTTGGAATGAATCCAGTTTGGTTTGGATGTATTAATGATGACAGAACCAGACTCAATCTCAAAGCAAGAATTTTAGCTAGAGTTTTAATATATTAAGTAACAAAATAGTGTGGTAAGAATCAGGAGACATGAGGCCCTTCCCTGGCTTCAGTAAGACCACTGGCAGCACCTCCCTTTTGAGTCAGGAAGCTCCCATCTCAAAATTCTCAGGGCTCAAACAAACGATGTTTAACCAAATCACAATTAGTCTTGTACCAATCCCTTACCAAACCATTGGTTCCAGGAGTTTTCCCAGAAGGTAGTACTTTAGTAGCATCTCTATCACTTCACTAATCGGGGGATCTAGTGCTTCTGATTGCTTATGAGACAAGCATCAAAGGGGAAGACCAGGTAGAAAAGAGTTTACAATCTGGGAGACAAGTTTACAAATCTTGATAAAAAATTCTCCAAAAATCTCATTAGTCAGATGTGGGTCGGTATGGAATTCCCACTGTGGATTCTTGACACACGGAATGGATATAGGAGGTGGCTTCAGAATGAGCCAATCAAGCCAATAACTATCCTCTACCTCAAAAATGGCAGCCTCCGTCGCCAGCATTTTCTTTTGTGTTTGCTCCTTTGTCAGAATAAGTAATTCCTGGGCCCATTGCGGCTTACACGAGGCCTGGGGATTAGCAATGTATGCCTATTCAGCCCTTTCGGCAGCACACTGCAGCGCCAAAACATGCAAACTTGAAAAAACGAAATTTGAACTGCATTACTGCACTAGAAATATGAAAAATGAGAGCTTTTAGCGCACAAAAATGGCCAATTTTATGTGTACCTCGTAGCCACGTTAAGGCATCTCTCTTATACGAGGTCCTACGTTTGACCTACCTCACTGAGAATAAACGTCTCCATCTGAATGGGTACATGTAAAAACCTCTTCTTGGACTCAAATTCTCTCTCTATGTGGAGGGGTATTGGACCTACTATAATTAAAACACCTGAAGCTAGGAGGCGGGGAGTGCACGATCAGAAGGCTAGAGAATACATTTCAAAAACCTGACCTGCACATCCAAACATAGACTGAGTGTGAACAGGTGCTGAACGTGGCTACGAGGTACACATAAAATTGGCCATTTTTGTGCGCTAAAAGCTCTCATTTTTCATATTTCTAGTGCAGTAATGCAGTTCAAATTTCGTTTTTTCAAGTTTGCATGTTTTGGCGCTGCAGTGTGCTGCCCTATTTATTTAACTATATACGAGTTGGCGACTCTGGGTTCAGCACCTGTTCACACTCAGTCTATGTTTGGATGTGCAGGTCAGGTTTTTTGAAATGTATTCTCTAGCCTTCTGATCGTGCACTCCCCGCCTCCTAGCTTCAGGTGTTTTAATTATAGTAGGTCCAATACCCCTCCACATAGAGAGAGAATTTGAGTCCAAGAAGAGGTTTTTACATGTACCCATTCAGATGGAGACGTTTATTCTCAGTGAGGTAGGTCAAACGTAGGACCTCGTATAAGAGAGATGCCTTAACGTGGCTACGAGGTACACATAAAATTGGCCATTTTTGTGCGCTAAAAGCTCTCATTTTTCATATTTCTAGTGCAGTAATGCAGTTCAAATTTCGTTTTTTCAAGTTTGCATGTTTTGGCGCTGCAGTGTGCTGCCCTATTTATTTAACTATATATGAGTTGGCGACTCTGGGTTCAGCACCTGTTCACACTCAGTCTATGTTTGGATGTGCAGGTCAGGTTTTTGAAATGTATTCTCTAGCCTTCTGATCGTGCACTCCCCGCCTCCTAGCTTCAGGTGTTTTAATTATAGTAGGTCCAATACCCCTCCACATAGAGAGAGAATTTGAGTCCAAGAAGAGGTTTTTACATGTACCCATTCAGATGGAGACGTTTATTCTCAGGGAGGTAGGTCAAACGTAGGACCTCGTATGAGAGAGATGCCTTAACGTGGCTACGAGGTACACATAAAATTGGCCATTTTTGTGCGCTAAAAGCTCTCATTTTTCATATTTCTAGTGCAGTAATGCAGTTCAAATTTCGTTTTTTCAAGTTTGCATGTTTTGGCGCTGCAGTGTGCTGCCCTATTTATTTAACTATATACGAGTTGGCGACTCTGGGTTCAGCACCTGTTCACACTCAGTCTATGTTTGGATGTGCAGGTCAGGTTTTTGAAATGTATTCAGCCCTTTCAACCTCAGTAGTCAGAGACATCTCACTATTCTTAAGAAGGGTCTCTGCACAGCAATGCCAGAAATAAACATCCCCCTACTCAGGGCCGCCATCATGGGATTATTACCCTAAGGCTAAGTTCACACTGCGCTAGCAGCAGCCCGTTCAGCACATACGCTGACGGCCTGCTGCTAGCACAAGTGCCGGCGTTCAATGGCGCTAGCGCAGATAGAGCAGCTGCTAGCTCTATCTGCACTAGCAGTGACGGACCCGGAAACGCTGCAGCCTGCGTATCCGGGTCCATCACTCAATGACGGCACATCCCTAGCACACGCCCATTGTGGGCGTGCGCTAGCGATGCGTCCGACATTGCTGTCAATGGCAGCCGTAATGGGACTACGTTACACCGCGTTTATGCTGCGGTGTAACGTAGTCCGTCTAACGGACTGCCTAGACGCAGTGTGAACCCAGCCTTACTGGTGTATGAAGCCTGTGAGCTCGGGGGGCCTGGCATTAGAATTTTCATAATCCGGAGCGGTGTGTGGAGGGAGCAGTAGGAGGGGCGTCATTGTGACAGACAGTTGGGACAGGCATTACTACTTTTGTTAGATTCAAGTTATTTCTGTGACCATTGTGGGTTTTTCTGTCATTAAACGAGGGGTACCAAGTTTGACCATGTGTGTATATAATATCCAGTATATATAATATTCAATATGTAAACTAGGGGGCAGGTCACTGAGGGAACAGAGCACCACATGAAGACTCCCCCACAGGCCACCTCAGAGCACGAGCAGATCATTAACTCAAAACTGAAAATAAAGATTAAACAACAACCACTAGACGGATTCCATCAACCAATGTATCATTGTAATCAGTATAACGGAGCCAACCTGACACTGTCTTTAGGTTATGGTGTACAATCCTGCTGACAGGTTCATTTTAGGTCTAATATATAGGCTTTGCTACTGTTAAATATCAGCAGGTGGCATTGTTCCACAAGAATCCAGAAAATAAAGCACAGAGAAAATGGCCTCTGACAATGTCAGTAAACTCAGGTCAGTCAGGGAGGCCGTTTCCACTAAGCTGTACTATCTGCAGTCACGGGTCAGGAACACTGCTGAGGCAGGAAGCTGTCCTACACTGTTGAACCACTGTGCAATATGGATTAGAAGCACCAGCTGCTACTTTATGCTGGGCTCCACATGAGAAGCATTAATGAAGTCACTTCACCCAGCTTTTCCTGTGGATTCCCGATGCCAATTCACCATAGCACCCTGGACTTCACCCTCACCATTCTCTTCCACATTCAATCACTCACTAGGTGTCAGGAGCAGCTGCGTCACAGCTGACTGAGCAGAATCCACACAGCTCAGCAGCCAGGGCAGGCTAGGCCGCAGCAGGAAAACACTGATCTGTGACTAAGCACCACTCCAAAACTGCTGCAGGGGATTCCTGAAGTGAAGCTCCAGTGAGAGATTCAGTCAGGATGGCGGTTTATCACAGGATGGAGGGTCCGGGAGATGAGGAGCACAGAGAGATGCGTCCTCTCAGGAAGCCATCAGACCACCACTGAAGAAGTTAGTGGATTTGAGGCAAATGGAAAACCTGAGGAGAATCTCCTTTTATCAGCACTGAAACAGCATTTATCTACAGGTCCTTCTCAAAAAATTAGCATATAGTGTTAAATTTCATTATTTACCATAATGTAATGATTACAATTAAACTTTCATATATTATAGATTCATTATCCACCAACTGAAATGTGTCAGGTCTTTTATTGTTTTAATACTGATGATTTTGGCATACAACTCCTGATAACCCAAAAAACCTGTCTCAATAAATTAGCATATTTCACCCATCCAATCAAATAAAAGTGTTTTTTAATAACAAACAAAAAAACCAACAAATAATAATGTTCAGTTATGCACTCAATACTTGGTCGGGAATCCTTTGGCAGAAATGACTGCTTCAATGCGGCGTGGCATGGAGGCAATCAGCCTGTGACACTGCTGAGATGTTATGGAGGCCCAGGATGCTTCAATAGCGGCCTTAAGCTCATCCAGAGTGTTGGGTCTTGCGTCTCTCAACTTTCTCTTCACAATATCCCACAGATTCTCTATGGGGTTCAGGTCAGGAGAGTTGGCAGGCCAATTGAGCACAGTAATACCATGTTCAGTAAACCATTTACCAGTGGTTTTGGCACTGTGAGCAGGTGCCAGGTCGTGCTGAAAAATGAAATCTTCATCTCCATAAAGCATTTCAGCCGATGGAAGCATGAAGTGCTCCAAAATCTCCTGATAGCTAGCTGCATTGACCCTGCCCTTGATGAAACACAGTGGACCAACACCAGCAGCTGACATGGCACCCCACACCATCACTGACTGTGGGTACTTGACACTGGACTTCAGGCATTTTGGCATTTCCTTCTCCCCAGTCTTCCTCCAGACTCTGGCACCTTGATTTCCGAATGACATGCAAAATTTGCTTTCATCAGAAAAAAGTACTTGGGACCACTTAGCAACAGTCCAGTGCTGCTTCTCTGTAGCCCAGGTCAGGCGCCTCTGCCGCTGTTTATGGTTCAAAAGTGGCTTTACCTGGGGAATGCGGCACCTGTAGCCCATTTCCTGCACACGCCTGTGCACGGTGGCTCTGGATGTTTCCACACCAGACTCAGTCCACTGCTTCCTCAGGTTCCCCAAGGTCTGGAATCGGTCCTTCTCCACAATCTTCCTCAGGGTCCGGTCTCCTCTTCTCGTTGTACAGCGTTTTCTGCCACATTGTTTCCTTCCAACAGACTTACCATTGAGGTGCCTTGATACAGCACTCTGGGAACAGCCTATTTGTTGAGAAATTTCTTTCTGGGTCTTACCCTCTTGCTTGAGGGTGTCAATGATGGCCTTCTTGACATCTGTCAGGTCGCTAGTCTTACCCATGATGGGGGTTTTGAGTAATGAACCAGGCAGGGAGTTTATAAAAGCCTCAGGTATCTTTTGCATGTGTTTAGAGTTAAGTAGTTGATTCAGAAGATTAGGGTAATAGGTCGTTTAGAGAACCTTTTCTTGATATGCTAATTTATTGAGACAGGTTTTTTGGGTTATCAGGAGTTGTATGCCAAAATCATCAGTATTAAAACAATAAAAGACCTGACAAATTTCAGTTGGTGGATAATGAATCTATAATATATGAAAGTTTAATTGTAATCATTACATTATGGTAAATAATGAAATTTAACACTATATGCTAATTTTTTTAGAAGGACCTGTACATGGATAACACATTGGTAGCCCAGCTTACTGGCTTGGTCACTACTGTGCAAGGGCCAATGCTGCTGAGAGCACAGGAACTCAGTAAGTGGAGGAATAAAGGATGGTTATTCAGGTCATCTCTGGGGTTACTATATAACGTCACCTCTGCAGTCAGCAGCTCAATGATCTTGTTGGTGAGGTCCAGGATCTTCTCATCATTCTCTTTCTCAAGTGCAGGAGTTAACGGTTCTGTAATGTTGTCGTCATCCGATTTCTTTATTGGTACATAAACCTAAGGGAAAAAAATGTAACATTAATATTGATGAAATGGACTCGGTCAACTTTCAGCAAGTGGAGGAAGCTTTCAAATGATCATCACAGCAAATAAGTAATTCAACAAAATAAAAGGCATCTGCAAGTCCAAGGAAACCAAATCCTTTAAAGAAGCACTCCGTTGAGCGCATTAGAAAGATTAACCCGGTTATCATAGGGCTGCAGGAAACACACATGCCCAAGGATTCCATTAGACTGACACACAGACCCTTAATGGGATTTAGTGTACTCTAAGTATGCCTGAGGAGTCAGCCTTCTAGTACAGAAGAGTATTCCCCTCAAATGTATAGGCTCATTTACAGATGATGAGGGCAAGTTTGTTGGGGTTCCATTTTGAATGCATTGTTGGCATGGTATATGTCCCCTCCCTTTACCCTAAGGGTGCGTGTCCACGATCCGGATTGTCAGCGCTTTGAAGGAATGGAAAACCCCGCTCCGCCCAAAGCGTCGCCCCCTTCTGTAAGCGCGGTCATTCCGGATGTGTTCATTGCACTCATCCGGAATCGCCGCACCCTATACATAGGACCCTGTTATTTACCTTGCGGCGATGGAGCATTGCCGCAAGGTAAACAGACATGCTGCGTTCTAAAAAGACGCGCCGCATGTCCGTAAACGCAGGGCCGCCGGATGCGTGTTCACACGCATAGTGGAGACGGGATTTCATAAAATCCACCCAACTATGCTGTAACATCTAGACACTGTGGATGTATGCAGCGTTCAATCCGCAGCTAATCCTGATGTAATCCGTCCCGTGGACACATACCCTTATATTCCAGCCTAGAAAATACTAGTGAAACTAGCAGACTGGCCAGATATGCCTCTTATTATTATTGGTGACTTTAATAACACTTGTAACCACTTTAAGGTTAAGTCCCTGGCCGGGGATGATACTATTTTTCCTTTTGGTCGCCTGGTTAATGAGTCTGGCCTGATACATACTTGGAGGAAGAGAGCTCCTAATCAAATCGTTTTCTCCTGTGCCCCTTCACATATAGATATGGTGCTGGGTAACTCCCTTATGGCCTTGTCTGTATTTAACATTGATTACTCCTCTAGGTCCTTATCGGATCATTCTCCTATTTCAGGTACAAGTCGACCCAATGTGGACTAGGCAGCCTTTGAGCCAATTTTAGCTCAAACTTATTAAAGGGAACCTGTCACCAGGTTTGGCCGATATAAGATACGGCATCTGCCTTTCAGGGCTTATCTACAGAATTCTATAATGCTGTAGATAATTCCCCAGTCTGACCTAAAATATAAGAAAGATACATTTTATGATAATCACCCGGGGGGGGGGGGGTTCAATAAGTGTCACAGGTCCGGGTCCGGCGTCTCCCATCTTTTTGCGACGCTGCCCTTCTGCTTGCTTCATGGTTCCCCGGCATCGCGCTCCTGCGCAGGCGTCTTATCTGTCCTGTTGAGGGCAGAATAAAGTACTGCTGTGTGCAGGTGCTGGGCCTCTCTGATCTTTCCTGGTGCCTGCGCACTCCAGTACTTTGGTCTGCCCTCAACAGGGCAGATAATACACCTGCGCAGGAGCGCATCGTAAGAAGTGGCATCGTAAGAAGGTGGGAGGTGCCAGACCAGGACCTGCTACACGAATCGGACCAGACCGCACCGGACCCCCCAGGTGAGTATAATAAAACTTATTTTTCTTATCTTTCAGGTTGGACCAGGGGCTTATCTACAGCATCATAAAATGCTGTAGATAAGCCCTGAAAGGGGTGGCCGCTTACAGCGGCAAAATCTGCTGACAGGTTATCTTTAACTACCATAATGTTAAGGGGAAATTGTCAGATTTTTTTTCAGCACAATTTATGATCTGCACCTATTAATATAGTCTGGGATGATATGAAGACATTTCTGAGGGCGTCATAATAAGAGCAATAAAGATGGTATAAGATATCTGGCAAAAAAGGGAGAGGATTTAGAGAATAGGGTACATGTAACTGAACAAGCATATATTCACAATAATAGCTCAATTAGGCGCAGTGGAAGGAGGCCCAGCAGCAACAGCGTGTATATCAACTGGAGCAGGCGGATAACAAACCTGTTTTTAACCCCTTAGTGACCAAGCCTATTTTGTCCTTAATGAGCAGGCCAATTTTTACAATTCTGACCACTCTCTTCATGAGGTTACAACTCTGGAACGCTTCAACATATCCCACTGATCCTGAGAATGTTTTTTCATGACATAAAGTACTACATGTTAGTGGTAAAATTTCTTCGATATGACGCGTTAATTTATGAAAAAAACAGAAATTTGGCAAAAATTTGGAAATTTAGCAATTTTCAAACTTTTAATTTTTGTGCCCTTAAATCAGAGAGTTATGTCACACAAAATACCCAAAAGTGACACCATTCTAAAAACTGCACCCCTCAAGGTGCTTAAAACCAAAGAAGTTTATTAACCCTTCAGGTGTTTCACGAGAGCTAAAACAAAGTATAAGGGAAAAATGAACATTTTACTTTTATCACAAAAAATTTAGTTTAGACCCAAACACGCATGCGTCATGCGCCCCTATATTTAACATGGGAGCGCATGGACATGCGGTCTTGCGTTTTGTGACGCATGCGTCATTTTTTGCGCAAGCGTCAGGGCGCAGAGGACGCAGCAAGTTGCATTTTTTTGCGTCCAAAATCAAGCCAAAAATGGACGCATGCGTCACAAAACAATGCATTTTTGCGTGCGTTTCACATCCGTCGTGCGTTGCGACGACAACGCTGCGTCCAAAGACGCGAATGTGAACGTAGCCTAAGGAAGTGACAAAGGGGAGTTTGATTTACTTTTTTTTTTTTTTATTTTGATCATGGTGATAGGGTCTATCACAGTGATCAAAATGAATCAATAGGAAAAATCTAATGTTGCCGGGTACTAATTGGCAGATCTCAGTGGGCGCACTGGACATGCGTCCGCCATTTTCTTCCAGGAAGAAGGCGCCTAGGGCTGGGGGACAGAGCCGGAGGGTCCAGGGATGGCGAAGGTACCGGGGGGGTTGGTGGACCCCATTTCTCTCTCCTCTGGTATGCTAGATGATATCAGAGGAAAGTGAAATGAATGGGAAATCTGCCTTTTTTTATGCGATCGCCGTTATTTGGTGAATAAAGGTGATCACAAGACTGGGGACGGTAAAAACCGACCCGAATCATGTTCACTGGGGTCTCGGCTACCAGGGATTTTTTGATGCTGGGGGGCGCTATAACCTTATTTCTGTTAAAAAGCGGCGCTGAGGAATAAGGCCCCTAAACTGCTGCCGTTAAAAAGGCGTTTCGGCAGTCGTTACGGGGTTAATAAAGTTTTATGAGGAGGGATTAACAACGGGTCATCTTTTAGACAAATTGGCAATGGGGCAACGAGATAATGCATTTATATACATTGGAATGTAAAGGTTTGGGCACCCCTGCTCAAAATTACAGTTATTGTGAACAGTCAGGCTGGTTTCACATTTGCGTTTTTTGCCACTGCGTTTGTACCGCATATAAATGCATGCGTTGTGTTTTCCTATATTTAACATTAAAAATGCATGCTTTTTTTTTGTTCGCGTTTGACGACGCATGCGTCGTTTCGATGCTTGCATCTTGGCGCGGAAATGCAACATGTAGTAATTACTAGAGGCGTCTATTTGTCGCAAGGAAACGCATGCGTTCGATTGCGCAAGGTTTGCGTAAAAAAACCGCATTGCTGTCTATGTAAACGCATGCGTTTTTAAGCACATGCGTTTGGTTGCGTTTTTGAACGCATGCGTTTCAATTAAGATAACCATGTCTAGACACTGATAAGCCACCCCCGACCATCAGGCTATGTGCACACGTTCAGGAATTCATGCAGAAAATTCCTGTGGAAATCCGGACATTTCTGCCAGATTTCCGCATGAAATCCGCATGCGTTTTTTTGCGCGTTTTTTGCGTGGTTTTGACGCGTCTTTTGCGTGTTTTTTGCGCGTGTTTTCCCGGAAATTTCCCAATGCATTAGACAGTGGGAAATCCGCGAAAAAAAACGCAAAATTAATGAACAGGTTCATTATTTTTCCGCAATGCGTTTTTCATGCAGAAAAACGCACATCATGTGCACAGAAATTGTGGATTCCATTATAAATGATGGGATGCTTAATGTATGCAGATTTTTTGCGGTTTTATAGCGTTTTTATAGCGCAAAATCGCTAAAAAACCGCAAATAATCTGCAACGTGTGCACATAGCCTCAAGGTGATAAAAGGGAGGGTGTGGACAGTTGCAGGTCAATTCTCACCAGACTCTGAAGCCGACGAGACACGGACAGGCCACATCTTGGAGGACAAGACCCTGAACAATGTGAGTATATCCTAGCCAATACCTTTATTTTCTGTCTCTACATGTCCTAATTTCTGCCATTTCTTTCTTTCTACATGCATCAGAATGTCTTCTTCGGATTCTTCATCTGGTGAGGAGTTTCAGCCACGACAGTCGGAAGTGGAGTGTGAGGTGAGTATTTGCCTCGTCAGATTGGTAAGTATTCACTGTCACATCGACATATGTGACAATTTGATTTTTCCGTTTTTTTTAGAGCTCTTCTACTGAGGCACAGACAGGGCAGGAGCAGCGGAGTCAAGGTCGTATCTTGACTTTCCTATTCATGCCATTTCTCAGCATCTTTTTTCTTTCTTTTCCTTATGTAATTGAGCAACCTTTAATGACTTTCTTTAATTTTTAGGTTTCACAACGGGACGATGACCTGATAGAGAATGACCTCCTTATCACCCTGGTCCAGGAGCGAGTCCCGTTGTGGGACAGCCGGGATCCACTGCACTCGAACAACACCACGATCCAGCGGTTATGGAATGAGGTGGCCCAAGCGATGTGGGATGGCTGGGACAACGCCACGACACGGGTCCGAAGTGCATTTGGTAAGTATTACACTGCAGTGTGAAGCAGCAGAGACCTTGGCCGTGCTCACTCGACTCTGTGTGATGAAAGAAACTCTCCAGAGTTTCTCTCATCACACACAGTTGTCTGAGCACGGCAGTCCATTTTCTGACCATAATGTGTTTTGTTTAGTTTTTTTTAACAGTGGACAAAGTAAAAACACGTTGGCGTTCGATGAAGGACCGCTTCAACCAGGGCCGGCTCCAGGTTTTTGAGGGCCCCGGGCAAAAGAGTCTCAGTGGGCCCCCCCTTTAACACATACCCCGATTCATGATCGCATATAAACACAGCCATGTAGTATATAACACTGCCCACGTAGTATATAGCAGCCCATGTAGTATATAGCAGCCCACATAACATATAGCAGCCCACGTAGTATATAGCAGCGCAGCCCACATAGTATAGAGCAGCGCCACTCACTCAGGCACTGATAGGAGCTCCTCCTGAATCTGCCTCATAACTTCAGCAGCACGGCAGCCAGCCAGGGGTGGAGATCAGAGCAGAGAACTGCTCTCTCCCCCCACAAACAATGTCACGCTGGCTGCCTTCTCTTAACCCCTATGTGTGCCTGCCTGGCTGCACTCACTGAGTGATAAGATGCTTGTGTCAGAGCTGGCACATAGGGGTTAAGAGAACGCAGCCAGCAGTGACTTTGTAGGCGGAGAGAGCATGTTATCTCCTGCTCTGCTCTCCCAGCTGTATCTAACACAGCATGAGTGGGCCCCCCTCTCTTCCCAGGGCCCCGGCATTTGCCCGCTGTGCTGGGTGCTGACGCCGGCCCTGGCTTCAACAAGGACCTGCGTCAAGAGAGTCGTGTTCCCAGTGGTTCAGGAGCAAGGATCCGAACGTACAAATACCATCACGTTCTGGCATTTTTAAGACCGGTCCTTGCCCAGAGAACGTAAGTATTTATCACATGCTTTAAGTTGTATTGTATTTTCATAATCTGTATTTTTAAATTCCACAGGATTTTGCGTCTGGTAAATTTTTGAAAATAATTTTATTTTTCCTTTTTTTCACAGCACATACAGCACGACTGTCGGCCCAGGTTCTGGAGCGGTCCTTCATCCGACAGCCACGGACCCGTCCCAGCCATTCAGCAGCAAGTGGGCCTTCCACACTAACTGGAGACCAGGGAGCTGGTCCATCAGGTCTTCCCCTTTTGCAGTCCTCTTCCACTGCCCCCTTTTTTTGGGGCTCATCCCGGCAGCGGCAGAGGACTTCGGACAGGTCACTCATGCCCGAGTTCTTGCACTTGAGCTCGGTTTTACACGAAGCAATCAAGGCTTTAGGTGACCGAATGGATGTTTCACATAACCTCTTGAATGCACGTATCCAGGAGGTCACCAAAAGCCTTGATCAAGTGAAAGCCGACCTCCAGAGGCCAGCTCATCATTTTTTTAACCAAATTGAGCAGGGCATGTCAGAACACCTTACTCCTGATCTCCAGCTGAGTGTCATGCAGGCCTGCAATGCTGCTTACGTGCAGGCTATGCAGCAGAGTCGGTATTTCCAGCAGACAGTGGCGGCATATCCAACTGTGCCTTCACTGTCACGATTAACCTCAATGCCGACCTCTGCTGCATACCACTGCACGGCCACCTCAATTCCTTCCACAGGTGGACTCCACTACAGCGCCAGCACCATGACGAGTGCAGTTGGACATCCCACCGCCACCACCGTGACAACCGCTGCTCCTGCTTGGACCTCCTCCACTGGCACCACGATGCAGCAGGACCCTGGCATGGCTTTCCGTACCGCCCCCACCACGACGCAGCAGGACCCTGGCATGGCTTTCCGCACCGCCACCACCACGATGCAGCAGGACCCTGGCATGGCTTTCCGTACCGCCACCACCACGATGCAGCAGGACCCTGGCATGGCTTTCCATACCGCCCCCACCACGATGCAGCAGGACCCTGGCATGGCTTTCCGTACCGCCCCCACCACGATGCAGCAGGACCCTGGCATGGCCTTCCGCTCGACAAGCGATATGGACTCTGGCATGGCTGCACGCTCTACGAGCACTATGGACTCTGACACAGTGCAGCCGGACCCTGACAGGTCACCCGCCACCACGCCATGGCATATGAGCCCACCAAGACATCCCCCAACCAGGCAAACCCCCAAAAAACTCAGGAAAAAAAACAGGACTCTTAGCATTCCTCCCCCTTCACCTACCAATGTGTCTGTAATGTCAGTTTTGTCTCACCCTTCCAGTGCGTCTCAAGCCTCTCATGTGTCAAGCCCCATCCCCGAACCTCCAGACCCTTCTAGTTTCATTGCCCCTTCTCCTGCCACCTCTGCGTCGTCCACGGTTAGCCAGGCCTCAGTTCTTCACACCCCCCGTTTACATCACTCTACCCCAAGCCGGTGCAGTAAAAAATAATTTTTTGAGTTGTTAACAAAATAAAAAAAGTTTGATTTGCCACAATTATGTTTGGTTTATTGTGTTTATCGCCGCCGGCAACACACACCGTGCGCCAAGAAACGTCGCCACACACTTACTTTTTGGGCCACATCATATCTCCAGTATACAGATATGAGGTGGGCCAAAAAATATTACATGTATCTCCATAATCTCTTTTTGTCTGTGCCTAGTGTGGCAGTCTGAAGAGAAAATGGTGGAAATACAGTGCAGACCTCTACTGAACAGGTCAGGTGTCAAAAAACTCATTAGTTATGACACCTGACCTGTTGAGTAGAGAACTGCCTTGTATAACCACCATTTTCTCTTCTTTATACTTAATCTATTACACACAAATTGAGGTGAAAAATGTTGTTACATACCTATGCTCACCTGCACAGGTGTCAGAAATAGTGAATTCATGAGCCTGTATATGTTAATCATGAATTCATTATTTCTGACACCTGACTTGATGAGTATAGATAGCGTGACAGTGATTGTCTCTTTAGTTTGTGTCCAATGGATACATGAAAAGACAATACCAATAAAGCAACATGGCTGCCATTACTAGCAGTATGTGGCCAGTGTTTTATATCAGTATTTGTAAACCAAAACAAGGAGTGGAACAATTAGAGGTAAATTATGATATTAACATAATAACTAGCACCTCTGCCTTTATCACCCACTCCTGGTTTTGGATTACAAAAACTGATATTAAATACAGATCAAATACTGCCAGTTTTAGGACAACCTTGGTTTGGAGAGGAAAAAGATAGGAGAGATGGTCAACACAACCAAAATTAAAATTTATTAATGAGAAATATTATTATCATTGTAGAAAATTACTGGTACAGATATAATTACAACATGACTTTTAAACAACATTGTCCTGCCATGACACACGTCCAATATCTGAATCAAAAAAGGCAGCAAATTGGTCCCGCATGTGACCAACGGCTGCAGTTGACCGCAGCGGGTGTTGCTGGAAATCGGGCAGTGGGTGTGCAACTGGTTCATCCAGTTCAATGTTGGGTCGCTCCTTAGTCATTATGTAATTGTGGAGAACCACACAGGCTTTGACCACCTCGTCGACTGTTTCCACTTTTAGATTTATGGCTGTTGCAAGAATGTGCCATTTAGCGACCAGAATGCCAAAGGTACACTCTACTGTTCTTCGGGCCCTGGTCAGTCTGTAGTTAAAGATCCTTCTAGTGTGGTTCAAGTCGCGACTGGAATATGGCTTCAGTAGGTTTTCACACATCTGGAAGGCCTCATCCTCAACCATAACAAATGGCATCGGTGGACCTTGAGTGTTGGGGAGAGGTTGTGGCGGTGGAATATTGAAATTGTTGCCATACACACGGCGGCCCATATCCGAGTTCTTGACACTCTGGGAATCGTTGCCACGGCCAAAAGCTCCAATGTCCACGGCGATGAAGCGACAGTTCGCATCGGCTATTGCCATGAGCACCACAGAAAAATATTTTTTGTAATTGAAGTACTCCGATCCTGTCCTGGCTGGTTTGATAATGTGAATGTGCTTTCCATCCACCGCTCCTAAACAGTTGGGGAAATCACACACATTCCAGAATTTTTCCGCAATTTCAAGCCACATGTCCAAGGTGGGTAGTGGTATAAACTCATCCAGGAGTACATTCCACAAAGCCCGGCAGGTCTCCGCAACTATTCCGGACAGGGTGGATATTCCAAGCCGGTATTGGAAGTAGAGGGATGATAAACTCTCTCCGGTGGCCAGAACTCTGGAAGAAAAACAAAACACAAAAAAAAATTACAATCTATTCTTTTTATGGTGTGGTTACGATAAAAAAGAAAGGAAAATACACAAAAAATACATTTGGACTGTCATTGGTTTAGATTTTGAACGTACCTTAATGTAACCACCAGACGTTCCTCGGGTGGAATCGCTCACGGAGCTGGGTGTCCTGTCGCCGTATGGCTCCTTGGACACGAGAAAGCAAATCCCGAAACGAGTCTTGCGACATTCGTGTGTATTCATGAAATTTCTCCGGGTTGGCATTAAGCTCGGCATAGAGCGTGTGATAGGCTCCACGGCTCTCACGTAGTTCAATAATGGGGTGCCTCCAAAAACGCCTATGTTGTCTCCTTCTCCATCTTTTGCAATTTCTGTCTTGCTCCCAAGCAAAAGCACAGGCAAGAAACAGCTTGAAGCTGAAATCCAGGTTGAAATAAAAGCTCTCCAGGCGAAGATCCATCACGACACAGGATACAGTAGCAAACTCTTAAAATTTCAGTAGCCCTAGGGTCTATATATAGAGATCCCATCATATACGCCCTCTGTAGTCCCATTGGCGGTGTCTGGTTATCTTGATTTTTGTCTTGTGAAATTTCTCATCATGCGCACCAAAAACGCAAACGCAGGAAAAAACGCATGTAAACGCGTACAAACGCGGCTTTTTTTTAAACGCATGCGTCTAAAAGACGCTGCGTTTGTACGCGTTTATATGTGTTTTTTCCACCACTCGTGGATGCGTTTTAAACGCTGCGGATTTAAACGCAAATGTGAAACCAGCCTTAAGTAAGTTGAAATGAAATGATCTCTAAAAGGCCTAAAGTTAAAGATGACACATTTCCTTTGTATTTTAGTCCTGTGGACCGTGACCGATACAGAGTGAAACAGAACATATAGCTGACAAAGAAACCAAGTTAGGAGTGAGTATACAGTAAATACCCCTCCCATCTTGAGAGAGAGGCCAACCACATTAACCCTGAGAGAATTAACTATGTCCTAACCATGACAAAGGAACATCTCGCCAACCATTAAGCATGGTCGTGGATAAATCATGCTTTGGGGTTGTGTTGCATCCAATGGCAAGGGGAACATTTCATGGGTAGAGGGAAGAATGGATCAAGGAAATTTCAACAAATTATTGATGCAAACATAACACCATCTGTAAAAAAGCTGAAGCTGAAAAGTGGATGGCTTCTACAAATGGATAATAATCCTAAACACATGTCAAAATCCACAATAGACTACCCCAAAAGGAGCAAGCTGAAGGTTTTACAATGGCCCTCACAGTCCCCTGATCTGAACATCATTGAAAATCTGTGGCTAGGCTTCAAAATAGCAATGAAGGCAAGACGACCTAGGAATCTCACAGAACTGGAAGAATTTTCCAAGGAGGAATGGATGAAAATCCATCAAACAAGAACTGAAAGACTCTTGTCTGACTACAAAAAAAGTTTATAAACTGTGATACCCCCTTTTGAAAGTAATACTATGTACTAACCATGCAGGGTGCCCAAACTTTTGCGTTGGCTCATTTTCCTTTTTGTAATTTCTAAAATGTAAAAGATATATATATATATATCTCCTAAAATACAAAGGAAATGTGTCATCTTTAACTTTAGCCCTTTTAGAGAACATTTCATCTTCTATTTGCGTAACTATTCACAATAATAGTAATTTTGACCAGGGGTGCCCAAACTTTTACATGCCACTGTATTAGTTAAAGGACTATAAACATAAGGATGAATGACCTCGGGGAGATCAAAACATCCAACACCGCGGAGACACCATCACGTGTTTCTCAACGCAGTGATCCAGAACACTGCTCCCATCCCTTATGGGAAATATGCAAATGCATGTAGAAAAGCCGCGGAGACACCATCAAGTGTTTCTCAACGCAAGCAATAAATAGCCAGGTCTTTCACTGGGAAGAAACAACCATGGGAAGGGCAGCATCCAAAAAGGAAAACCACCTATGCCAAAACATGGTATCCATCCACAGACAGCTGTTTCGGGGTATTTGCCCCTGATCAGTGTGGAGTAGGAAACTGGCTATTAGGAGCAGTGCCTAGTAAAAGGACTATAAACATAAGGATGAATGACCTCGGGGAGATCAAAACATCCAACACTGCGGAGACACCATCACGTGTCTCTCAACGCAGTGATCCAGAACACTGCTCCCATCCCTTACGGGAAATATGCAAATGCATGTAGAAAAGCCGCAAAGGATTCAGCTTCCCGTAACAACTGTCTAGATGTGTGCCACAGCGGCCTGCAGAATTCTTCTGCCCAGACTCGCATCTGCTGAAGTCTGAGAGTGAATATTATAGTGCTTTGCAAAGGTATATAGACTGGACCAAGTCGCAGCCTTACAGACCTGCTCTGCCGACGCCTGATGCCGAATGGCCCAAGAAGTCCCCACCTCCCCAGTGGAGTGTGCTCTGATCTCCGCTGGTATGGGCTGACCTCTGACTCAGTATGACTCATGGATGGTGGAACAAATCCACCTGGATGCTGTCCTCAAGATGTACCTTCTCAGAGCTCTGACTAGATCCAGAGTGTGGAGAGCTCTTTCCACCCTGTGAATAGGGGCAGGACAAAATAAAAGGAGAACAATGTCCTCGTTAAGATGGAAGGACGAGATGACCATTGGCAAAAAGAATGGGAACGGCCTGAGGACAACCTTGTCCTGATGGAAATTAAGGAAAGGCTCCTGACAGGACAGAGCGGCTAGTTCCAAAAATCGTCTGATTGATGTGATCGCAAAAGACTACCTTCCAGGACAGAAAAAACAACGAAATATCCTGAAGCGGTTCAAAGGGGGGTTCCTGTAGGGCACTCAGCACCAAGTTGACGTCCCAAGGCACTAAAGGCATGCCACATGTGAAACTCCTTGTATAAAGGTCTTAACCTGAAGTCTTGACGCGATCCTTCTTTGAAATAAGACTGATAGGGCAGAGATTTGACCCTTGAGAGAGCCAGGCTGGAGTCCAGACCGGCCTGTAGGAACTCTAAAATGGTGGGAATGGAGAAGATGAGAGGAGGAAGGCCACGATCCTTGTACCAAGCAAAAAATGTATTCCAGGTAAGGTGATAAATGCGTACAGATGTGGGTTTACGGGCACTAAACATTGTGGAAGCGACTTGATGAGAAAGCCCAGCCTGAGTCACAACCCAGGATTCAACGGCCACGCCATTAAACACAGGGCCCCTAAGTTCTGGTAGTAAGTCGGACCCTGGGAAAGCAGGTCTGGACGATCCGGCAGCCGCCAAGGTACATCGTCAATGAGGCGCACTAACTCTGCGAACCACACACGGCATGGCCAGTCAGGAGCGACCAGGATCACTGGGACTCCTTCCGCCTTGACCTTCCTGATGACTTTCGAAAGTAACGGTAGCAGGGGAAAACTCTACGGAAGACGGAAGTGGCACCACGGAAGAACTAGAGTATCCACTCCGATTGCTCTTGGATCTCAAGACTGCGCTATAAACTGGGGAACTTTGGCATTCAGTCTGGATGCCAGCAGATCCACATCTGGGGTCCCCCAGCGAAGACAGATCTGGTTGAAAACTTCCAGATGAAGCTCCCACTCCCCCGAGGCGAGCCCTTGACAGTTGAGGAAGTCTGCCGTCCAGTTTTCAACGCCTGGAATGTGCACCGCAGATATTACCGAGTGGTTCTTCTCTGCCTATCAGAGAATGTGAGTTACCTCGGACATGGCTGCCCTGCTGCGGGTGCCCCATTGGTGATTGATGTATGCCACCGCCGTGGCGTTGTCCGATTGAATACGGACGGGGTGACCCACTAGAAGATAATGGAACTGCTGAAGGGCCAGCCGTATCGCCCGGATCTCCAGGACATTGATCGAAAGCCTTGATTCTTGAATTGACCAGCTGCCCTGAGCAGTGTGGTGACAAAAAACTGCTCCCCAGCCCAAAAGACTGGCATCGGTAGTCACCCTGATTGAGGGAAGAGCTCAATGTCCACCATCTGAGAGCCTGGCTGACCTTCAGGGATAAATGGCACCTGCGGTCGAGGGAGAACGTGTTCCTGTAGTGCAGGGGACGAAGGTGCAGCAGCAGAAAAGGGACTGCTTCCATTGCAGCCACCATTTTTCCCAGTACGCTCATAGCAAACCAGATGGAATGAGAAGATTGACAAAGTGTGTGGGCTCCTTGTTGAAGGGCTAGGACCTTGTCTCAAGGGAGAATTACCAACCCTCGAGAAGAGTCCAGGGTCATCCCTAGAAACGATATCTGCTGGGCTGGGACGGGAGAGGATTTGCTTAAGTTTATCAACCAGCCTAGGCGAAAAAAGGGTATCGCAAGTGATGCGAACAGACTACGCGCAGTCGTGGAAAGACAGACCTTTGACCAAAAGGTCGTCCAGACAGGGCAGCACAACCACACCTCGAAAGTGCAAGATGGACACGACAGCCGTCATGACCTTTGTGAACACTCTGGGAGCCATAGCGAGGCCGAAGGGCTGGGCCGTGAATTGAAAATGCTGGTTGCAAATGGCGAAGCGCAGGAATCTCTGGTGAGGAGGAAAAATCGTGATATGCAGGTAAGCATCTCGGATGTCGATGGATGCCAAGGATTCCCCTTCTTCCATTGAAGTGATAAATGATCGCAGAGATTCCATGCGGAAATGACGGACCTTGACAAACTTGTTTAGAAGTTTGAGGTCTAGTATGCATCTCCCGCTTCCGTCCTTTTTGGAACGAAAAGGTTCGAGTAGAAACTCTGAAACCTTTCGCTTTCTGGGACAGGGACAATGACACCGTCGTGATACAATACGTCTATGGCTCGGGAAAAAGCCTTTGCCCTTGCCTCTGAGGAAGGAGGACGGGAGGGGGAAGAAACGTATTGGTGGGCACGTAACACAATCGATCTTGTATCCAGATGACACCAGGTCTCTGACCCATTTGTCGTGGACGACGGAAAGCCAGGCCTGGCAAAAAAAAGTAGAAGGCCACCTACCCTGCTGGTGTCAGTGGGCGGAGAACCTCTGAGACTTCAATCCCTTAGATCTCGACTGTTTGGATCGAGATTTTCAATGCTGCCTGGGTCTATACTAGACATGAGGTCCTCCATCCTTGCGTGGAGAGCGCCCTGAGCAGGAAGATGTAGTGGTAGTGGACCAGCCCGGATTGGAGTGAAAGGATCGGAATCGGATTTGTTGCTGTCTCTGAAAAGAACGCCTATGTCTCTGTTGGGGAAGAAATTTGCTCTTTCCTCCCATAGCATCACAAATAAGCTGATCCAGCTTCTCTTTAAATAAGCTGTCACTCTGATAAGGAATAGATGTGAGAAACTTCTTTGATGCAGAGTCCGCTTTCCACTCTCTGAACCATAATGCACTTCTGATGGTGACGGCATTGGCTGCTGACAGAGCAGCACAGCCGGCCGCATCCAAAGATGTATGTATTAGGTAATCTCCTGCCCAAGAAATTTGGCTGGACAGGTGCGCCGCCTCCGGAAGAAGATTACTGCTCTAAATGGAATTAGCTACGGTCTCCGACCATAAGACAATTGCCTTAGCTACCCATGCTGCAGCAAAGGATGGATAGAGAGCCGAACCTGAGGCCTCAAAGACAGAGCGAGTCAAATTTCCTATCTGACTGCCCATGGGATTTTTAATGGATTACCCGCACAGAAGGACAGATGGGTTTTGGATGCCAGGCGAAATACTGGGGGATCTGCTACAGGAGATTCAGTCCAATCTTTCCTCAGCTCAGCTGGGAAAGGATACTTTGCCTCAAGAGGTCTTTGTCCTGTGAAGCGTTTATCAAGTCGTTTCCGGTGCCGATTGACTATGGCCTGAAACTCAGGGTGAATGGCAAATGCCTTATGAGGGCGTTTAGTCCTCTTAAAGGACATGGCTTGATCCGGAGCGGAATCTAAATCTTCCTCAACCTTCAAAGTCTAGTTGACCGCTTCTATCAGCGAATTCAATGTTCTGATTTGCACTCAGATTCGCGTTCGCTACTGACCTCTGGAGAGGGAGAGTGAGAAACGGAGCTTTCAGGCGACAAGGCACGTGTTTGCTCAAGAGACGTACTAGGGATCAGTTTCCTAGACCCCCCTAGGCTTCCAGAGTGCTTCCGGCCCCTGCTAACCGACTGCTCCCGCCTGGGGGAGGAACCATCTACATCAGTCCTGCAAACGCTCCGCTCCGTAGAAAGATCACGGAGGGATTCAATCGCTTTGGCCAGAGAAGCTATGGATTGAGACAGTGACGAAGTCCACTCTGGGGGACTAAGTAAACTGGGCTCGGTGGCAGCGGAAGGCTCCTGAGCGCACTTGGGGTCACAGGCATTGCAGAGCGGTGAACTCTGAGCCTTGGGAAACGCAGACTGGCAGGAGGAGCATGAAGTGAAAAAGACTGCAATAGCCTTGTTAGACTTTTTAGATGCTTTAGGCTGGGACATTGTACACTTCTATGTGTCCCTTTAATAATAGGGATTCCTGCGGTGAAAATAGGGATTTTTGTGTACTCACCGTAAAATCCTTTTCTCCGAGCCAATCATTGGGGGACCATAGGACCATGGGTGTTATGCTGCTGCCAATAGGAGGACACTAAGTTAACACATAAAGAATAACTCCTCCCCTGCAGTATACACCCTCCTGCTGGCTCTAAGTGAACCAGTTCGGTAGCAAAGCAGTAGGAGTTTAACATTTAACAAGGTTGGGTGCTGTCCCCCCCAATGATTGGCTCGGAGAAAAAGATTTTACGGTGAGTACACAAAAATCCCTATTTCTCCTACGCCTCATTGGGGGACACAGGACCATGGGACGTCCTAAAGCAGTCCCTGGGTGGGAAACAATCCACTGCAATTGTTCCGTGTACCCACAAGTTACAGATGCGGCTCTGCCGCCTGCAAAATTCATCTGCCGACGGACGCATCTGCTGAGGCTGAGCTTCTCTCCTCCTGGGCACAGACCTGTTTGGTCTCTCACTCCACCACCAACGTCAGCTTATACAGCCACAACCTGAGACATACCGGCAGACCACCGGACCATTAAGAATGCACACAACCTTCCACATCTTGGCCAGATCAGTATCTGCTCTTGTACTTGTTCTATCACCAATGAACCTACCAACGTTGTAAACTTCAACATATGCATCATTCTGTGTGGACATATCCATCAACATACCTCTCTCCCCCATTGGGTTTTTAATAGAGGCGCCTTCCAAAGAGGATAAAATAGATTTAGTAGCCAGGCGTGATACCGGAGGATCTACCGGGGGAGATTGAGACCAATCTTTTCTTAGATCCTGGGCAAAGGGATATTTTGATTCCATGGGCTTCTTCCCTGTGAATCGTTTATCAGGACGGATCCTGTGAGATTCAACAATTTCCTTAAATTTGGGATGAGTGGCGAACACTGTGCGCTCGATTGGTCCTCTTAAAGGACACGGCATGATCCATTTTAGATAAAGGTTCCTCCTCAAGTTTCAAAGCCTTATTCACTGACTCAATGAGAGAGTCGAGAGTCTCCTGATCGTGATGAAATTCCTGATCTAGGAACGTGTCAGAATTGTCCTCTGAAACAGGTTCTCTACTAGCCCCAATGGAAGGGGAGCGAGAAATGGAGCTCTGAGAACCCGAATCCCGGTGATGGTATGGGGATATGGCATGAGTCCTTTTCCTGGAAGAGCGAGAGCTCCTTGGCAATGTACAACCCCTAGAGTACGAGGGGTTTTGAGGATCGGAAGCATCATCCGTAAGAGTGCCCTGGTTAGAGGAGGGGTCTCGGAACGATTCTAACGCTTTTGCCAGGGATGCCATAGACCGGGTATGAGAGGTAGCCCACTCAGGGGGACCAGGCTCACTAGGTTCGGTATCAGTAACAGGTGGTTCCTGAAAAGTCCCGGGTTCACAATCTGTGCACAATGCAGTATTGTGACCCCGAGGTAATGAGACCTTACAAGAGGTACATGCAGCAAAGAATACAGTGTGGGTTTTCCCAGACTTTTTGTGAGGCCTTGACTGAGACATAGTAGCTTTGAGGAGAGCGCTTACCAGCAGGAGAAGGGTTAAGCTATGTATCTGCAGCTTACCCAGGTCCTGTGTCTTGAGTCCCTAGGGGAGGTCCGCAATGTATGGTCCTGAAGGCTGTGATTAGGAGAGCTGGAGGAGTGCTGCAGGATCAGCGGTGTGGGTGTCCCAAGATGGCCGCCGAGATCTGTGAGAGCGCTTCTCAGGGAACGAGAAGCGCTAGAAAAGATGGGCGGCGGTAATTGCCGGTGGGCATGGCCAAGAACTCCGGCCTGTATGAAGGGGAAAAGCCGGGGACTAAATTTGAAAAACTTGCGGTTGCAGCCTGCGGCGTCACGACCGCTATTAGTGCCATCCTGAGCCGCGCTCCTTCATAGCAAAGCCGCAGTGCGGACCACCCACGGACCCAGGCTTTAAGCCCTGCTAGAGGTGCGGACCTTCCATTCCCCCTGGGACCAGGACCCCCCAGCGCCTCGGCCCCCGCAGTGTACTCACAGTAGATGCGGTGGGCCGGTGCTCAATCCACAGTCACCATAGTCAGGGAGGGGGTGGAGAGCTTCTGCCGCCATGCGTCATCCGCTATATCAGTGGTGATGCAGTGGGGGGCTGCACGGATGCCATACATAATATGTCCGGCTATGCACCTGGCTCCAGGAGAGGTAGATGGAGGGCTACTCCATGTGGTCGCCTGCTATAGAGGGGGATGTTAGGAGTCGAGTTTCCTCTGCTGCACAGGGGGAATCTCGATCCGTGTCTGCTGCGGTCTCCCATTCTGCATCAGCCACAGTGGAGCCTGCTCAGCGGAGACGTCGCTCCCAGCGTCTGACTGAGACTGATTCTGTGCAAAGGGTTACTACTGCCTCTCCTGGCTCTGCTATTGTACCCTGCACTGATCTGCGGCGAGCAGGCTTTTCTGGGACTAAGTCCTACTTTGCACACACTGAGCATGCCCAGGGCAAGATCTCTCAGTGGAGATCTAGGGTCACATGCTCAGGTACTGCAACAATTCCATTGGTCCTTCTTTGAAAGGTCCTATACGTGCTGCAGCTATTTAAGGCTCGCATGGCCGCACGCCCATGCGCTAGTATCCTCTTATGTTATGTACTTTGCGCCAGTGTGGTCATGTGTTTGAATGTGTTCAGGGACCCGGCTGAAATAAGCCCCTAGAATGCTGGCACCTCCAGCGAGGAGTTTTGTGTGCATGCATGACCAGTCACTGCTCACATCTGGATAGTTGGCCTGTGCCTCTGTGAAAGTCTAACAGGGCACAGAGCTTTACCTTCTCGGCTGCTCTGTGAAGCTAACAGAGCTGGTTTATACTGCCATGTAGTGCCGCCATTTATTTAGCAGCAGGTTCTTTCCTGCACAGTGGATCCCGGGTTGCAAACGCACCAATCCCACGTAATAAATATATTCGGTGCGTTCCGCCAACCCTAACAGGGGAGATCAGCATGCGAAGGAACCGTCGAACATAAGGGGAGCTCAGGGCTGGCATCCAATATTGTAGGAAAGGATACGGGAGGAACGCTCCACGTACTTGCCTGTTGATGATTTGGGGGAGATTGGAACCTAGAAAGGGTCTGTCACCCCCATTTGCTCCGTTACGGGAAAAAATAGAATAAAAATGAAAATAAAAAACGGTGGGGTCTAAAAGCAGACCCAAGTGCCTCCTACAGACAAGCAAGAACTGGTTCATTTAGAGCCAGCAGGAGGGTGTATACTGCAGGGGAGGAGTTATTCTTTATGTGTTAACTTAGTGTCCTCCTAGTGGCAGCAGCATAACACCCATGGTCCTGTGTCCCCCAATGAGGCGTAGGAGAAAAGGTTACAGCAGGGAGGAGGATGATACAGAGAAATGACTGTGACCTCACCAAGCTCCTGTCAGCACATAGTGGTGATGGCTCTGTAGGTGGAGATATGGGGGGACAGTCTCCTACCCGCTCTATGAATGTCTCCCTAAAAACCAGCCTATAACATAAACTTAACTTAACGCTCGCAACACTTACTGAGCTGGAGGAAATAAAACTCTGGATTTTATATCACTGAGGCTATTAGGCGTAGTGAAACATACTTCCCCTCTATTACATTACCAATGACTGTCACAAGCCATAGAAGAATGGGAGGATATTCTGGAATCTACACGTCACGTTTCGATCAATACAACTCAGAGAAGGTCAGAACTGTTTTGACAGCTGACGATCATAGTCCCCTTTGTGTGGAAGAGGGAGCTGATTTGATCCACATGTTCTGTTCAAGTTCTCAATTGGGAAGGTGGGCGGGGGTGCTGTGGGGGAAAGTCAGCAGACTAATTTTGGAGGTCTTTAGCATTCAAGTTCCCCTCAGCCCTATGGTATGTGTACTGGATCTTATGGGGAACATTGGAGGTTCCAATCCAGTGCACTTGGCTGTAGCCAAAGTATTTTACCAGGCCAGCAAAACTATTGCAAAACAATGGTTGGTAAGTGGTCCTCCCTCAATAGATGAAGTTCATTACTTAAATAATACAATCCTAATGGAGAAAAGGGTATATACCGTACTAAAAATGGAGCCACCAGTAAATTCGGAAAAAAATGGGGAGATTGGATCAGATGACCTGCAGTTGTGTCCATGGAGCTGGCATCAGATGTGATCTCTTAATTATTACTACTGGGTTAAAAAAATATTAACTACGTATAGGAGTATTAGGCTGTGTGCACACGTTGCGGTTTTTTCGCGGTTTTTCCCGATAAAAACGCTATAAAACCGCAAAAAAACTGCATACAATAAGCATCCTATCATTTAGAATGAATTCCGCATGTTTTGTGCACATGATGCGTTTTTTTCCTGCGAAAAAAACGCAGCATGTTCATTAATTTTGTGGGGTTTTTTTGCGGATTTCCCACTACAAAATGCATTGGGAAGTGTCCGGAAAAAAACGCTGCAAAAATGCGTCAAAACCGCGGCAAAAACGCATGCGGTTTTCTTGCAGAAAATGTCCGGTTTTTCTCAGGAATTTTCTGCAAAAAATCCTGAACGTGTGTACATAGCCTGAATATCAGTCTTTCGGTATGTAGATTCAGATTGTATTATTTAAACTGTTTTATATACAAGGTATACCAAGGAAACAGGGGGATGGTGAGGTATAAAGGTTGTTGGGAATTATCCTCATGGTCTGTGGTTATGCATGGTGGCAATGTCTAGGTTGATATGTCTCATTATGCATCTGTAACTGTTTGCTGTTATTAAGGCTGTAATGTCTGTTGTTTCAATAAAAGTTTTCTTGATTAAAATAAATAAGATTGATCAGGAGATCTTCATGTCCTTTGAACAGCTACAAGCTAGACATGCCATCCCAAGATCTCAATTTTTCCATTATTTGCAACTAAGATCAGCCATTCAGTCGTATATGAGGAATATGGGAGCAAACCGCAACATTTCATCTTTGTCCCTGATAGGTATCCTTAAATCGCAGGGACCTCAGGGTCTTATTTCACCTTGTATACATATCTGTTATCGGTGGGAACGAACTCTGCTATAAGTTCGGTTAGGGGCAAGTGGGAGGGACTTATTCTTGATATGACTTACATTGAGAGCTTGTTACCGCTTTGACTTCCAATCACTCAGGAGCTGTGGTCACAAGATGGCGGAGCAGGACCGTAGCAGCTTCAGGAAGGAGCAGAAGACAGCAGGTGTTTTACTAGGGACAGAGAACTTACCATAGTGATACCACTCCAGCGGTGAAGTCAAAGAAATGCCAGAGTGGTGCTTAAATTGAAGCGTTATCAGATGTAACGGCGCAATATGGCATCCCACAGAACTAACAGGCGTTATTTCATTGGTAAAAGACCTACAGGTCCTTCTCAAAAAATTAGCATATAGTGTTAAATTTCATTATTTACCATAATGTAATGATTACAATTAAACTTTCATATATTATAGATTCATTATCCACCAACTGAAATTTGTCAGGTCTTTTATTGTTTTAATACTGATGATTTTGGCATACAACTCCTGATAACCCAAAAAACCTGTCTCAATAAATTAGCATATCAAGAAAAGGTTCTCTAAACGACCTATTACCCTAATCTTCTGAATCAACTAATTAACTCTAAACACATGCAAAAGATACCTGAGGCTTTTATAAACTCCCTGCCTGGTTCATTACTCAAAACCCCCATCATGGGTAAGACTAGCGACCTGACAGATGTCAAGAAGGCAATCATTGACACCCTCAAGCAAGAGGGTAAGACCCAGAAAGAAATTTCTCAACAAATAGGCTGTTCCCAGAGTGCTGTATCAAGGCACCTCAATGGTAAGTCTGTTGGAAGGAAACAATGTGGCAGAAAACGCTGTACAACGAGAAGAGGAGACCGGACCCTGAGGAAGATTGTGGAGAAGGACCGATTCCAGACCTTGGGGAACCTGAGGAAGCAGTGGACTGAGTCTGGTGTGGAAACATCCAGAGCCACCGTGCACAGGCGTGTGCAGGAAATGGGCTACAGGTGCCGCATTCCCCAGGTAAAGCCACTTTTGAACCATAAACAGCGGCAGAGGCGCCTGACCTGGGCTACAGAGAAGCAGCACTGGACTGTTGCTAAGTGGTCCCAAGTACTTTTTTCTGATGAAAGCAAATTTTGCATGTCATTCGGAAATCAAGGTGCCAGAGTCTGGAGGAAGACTGGGGAGAAGGAAATGCCAAAATGCCTGAAGTCCAGTGTCAAGTACCCACAGTCAGTGATGGTGTGGGGTGCCATGTCAGCTGCTGGTGTTGGTCCACTGTGTTTCATCAAGGGCAGGGTCAATGCAGCTAGCTATCAGGAGATTTTGGAGCACTTCATGCTTCCATCGGCTGAAATGCTTTATGGAGATGAAGATTTCATTTTTCAGCACGACCTGGCACCTGCTCACAGTGCCAAAACCACTGGTAAATGGTTTACTGACCATGGTATTACTGTGCTCAATTGGCCTGCCAACTCTCCTGACCTGAACCCCATAGAGAATCTGTGGGATATTGTGAAGAGAAAGTTGAGAGACGCAAGACCCAACACTCTGGATGAGCTTAAGGCCGCTATTGAAGCATCCTGGGCCTCCATAACATCTCAGCAGTGTCACAGGCTGATTGCCTCCATGCCACGCCGCATTGAAGCAGTCATTTCTGCCAAAGGATTCCCGACCAAGTATTGAGTGCATAACTGAACATTATTATTTGCTGGTTTTTTTGTTTGTTATTAAAAAACACTTTTATTTGATTGGATGGGTGAAATATGCTAATTTATTGAGACAGGTTTTTTGGGTTATCAGGAGTTGTATGCCAAAATCATCAGTATTAAAACAATAAAAGACCTGACACATTTCAGTTGGTGGAAAATGAATCTATAATATATGAAAGTTTAATTGTAATCATTACATTATGGTAAATAATGAAATTTAACACTATATGCTAATTTTTTGAGAAGGACCTGTATTATCAGTAACAGATGTCAAGTGACCATCTCACCTCTCCAGTCAGTAGATAGATGATCTTCAGTGTGAGACTTAAGATCTCCCCAGTCATGTGACTCCTGTCCATCTCTATAATGGCACACCAATCGTCTACTTAATGTCCACTTATCGCCTTTCCATCAGATGAGCAGCGTCTACAGAATGAAGCCTGAAACATGAAGAGATGTGATACGTTACATAGTGGGCTAATGACTGCACTCACATAGAGTACTATTACTCAGACATAGAAACAGACCCTCCTTTATGACTCTGGTTTTGGGCATGCAGTAATGGTCAAAAGTTAGGGCACACCTGTCCACAGAATAGTTTTCCTTGTTCTTATTGGGATGTGGACTTTGTGACCTTAGTGACCAAGCCAATTTTGACCTTAATGACCAGGCCAATTTTTACAATTCTGACCACTGTCACATTATGCGGTTAGGGGTATGGAAAATATTCAGACCCCTTTAAATTTTTCACTCTTTGTTTCATTGCAGCCATTTGGTAAATTCAAAAAAGTTATTTTTTTCACATTAATGTACACTCTGACCCCATCTTGACTGAAAAAAACAGAAATGTAGCAATTTTTGCAAATTTGATAAAAAAGAAAAAATAAAATATCACATGGTCATAAGTATTCAGACCCTTTGCTCAGACACTCATATTTAAGTCACATCCTGTAAATTTCCTTGTGATCCTCCTTGAGATGGTTTAACTCCTTCATTGGAGACCAGCTGTGTTTAATTACGGTAAACTGATAGGACTTGATTTGTAAAGGCACACACCTGTCTATATAAGACCTCACAGTTCACAGTGCATGTCAAATCAAATGAGAATCATGAGGTCAAAGGAACTGGCCAAGAAGCTCAGAGACAGAATTGTGGCAAGGCACAGAACTGGCCAAGGTTACAACACAATTTCTGTTGTACTCAAGGTTCCGAAGAGCACAGTGGCCTCCATTAACCTTAAATGGCAGAAGTAGGACCACCAGAAGTCCTCCTAGACCTAGCCGTCCAGCCAAACTGAGCAATCGTGGGAGAAGAGCCTTGGTGAGAGAGGTAAAGAAGAACCCCAACATCACTGTGGCTGAGCTCCAGAGATGAAGAAGGGAGATGGGAGAAAGTTACACAAAGTCAATTATCACTGCAGCCCTCCAAAAGTCAGGTCTTTATGGCAGAGTGGCCCGATGGAAGCCTCTCCTCAGTGCAAGACATAGTAAAGCCCGCATAGAGTTTGCTAAAAAAAAACACACGAAGGACTCCCAGACTATGAGAAATAAGATTCTCTGGTCTGATTAGATGAAGATAGACCTTTTTAGTGATAATTCTAAGCGGTATTTGTGAAGAAAATCAGGCACTGCTTTTCACCTGCCCAATACAATCCCAATAGTGGAACATGGTGGTGGCAGCATCATGCTATGGGGTGTTTTTCAGTTGCAGGGACAGGACGACTGGTCGTTATTGAAGGAAACATGAATGCGGTCAAGTACAGAAATATCCTGGATGAAAACCTCTTCCAGAGTGCTCTGGACCTCAGACTTGACCGAAGGTTCACCTCCAACAAGACAATGACCCTAAGCACACAGCTAAAATAACAAGGAAGTGGCTTCAGAACAACTCTGTGACCATTCTTGACTGGCCCAGCCAGAGCCCTGACCTAAACCCAATTGAACATCTCTGGAGAGACCTGAAAATGGCTGTCCACAAATGTTCACCATCCAACCTGACAAAACTGGAGAGGATCTGCAAGGAAGAGTGGCAGAGGATCCCCAATCTGCCATATCTGATACCCATGGTAACTCTGGAACGCTTCAATGGATCCCTCTGATTCTGAGACTGGTTATTTTGCGACATATTGTACTTCATGTTAGTGGTAAAATTCAATATGACTTGCATTTACTATGAAAACGGAACTTAGGCAAAAATTTTGCAATTTTCAAACTTTTAATTTTTGTGCCCTTAAATCAGAGCATCATATCGCACAAAATAGTTAATAAATAACATTTCCCACATGTCTACGTGTCCCCCTGCACACACAGAGCAGTAGCACCGACGCCACCAAGTGGCGAGAGAGTGGTCAGACAAGCCGAGTCAGAAAACCGTTAGAAGCGGAAGTACCAAAGGGATCAGCAGTAAACGTGGTCAGGAACAAGGCAGGAGGTTCAGCAACAGTCAGAAGCGGATAAAACAAAGACAGAAGGCAGAAGCGAGTCCGAATATGAGCAAAGTCAAAAACCAGGGAATCAAACCAACAAATAGAGAAACACTGGGAAAAGGGCAGACAGAGGGAGTCAACAGACATGGGGCAAGTCAGGGATCACAGCAGAACGGATCAGGAACTACCAGAGTCAGGTTCACACGCCGAAGGCAGAACTATAGCTGACACCACCAGCAGGATGCATCAGAGCTAAATAGCAAACCTGAACCCAGAATGAGGCAGAGCAAAGTTAACCCTTGACATGATCCGCCCGGAAAAAGGCAGACAGGATTAAACCCTGGAACGGATCATAACACTTTTGGAGGAAGTTGAAAGTCCGTGTTGCACAGAGACAGGCCCAAAACATCACTGCTCTAGAAGAGATCTGCATGGAGGAATGGGCCAACATACCACCAGCAGTATGTGCCAACCTTGTACCACGGAGATTTTCCAATGCTGATGGTTGCCATACACTTATTTTTCTGTTAAAAAGCCATCCAACCTGATGGAACTGGAGAGGATCTGCAAGGAAGAAAGGCAGAGGATCCCCAAATCCAAGCGTGAAAAACTTGTTGCGTTATTCCCAAGACGACTCATGGCTGTACTAGCTCAAAAGGGTGCTTCTACTGAATACTTATGACCATGTGATATTTCAGTTTTTCTTTGTTAATAAATTTGCAAAAATTACTACATTTCTGTTTTTTTCAGTCAAGATGGTTGCAGAGTGTTCAGTGGCGAAAAAAAGTATTTAGTCAGCCCCCAATTGTGCAAGTTCTCTCACTTAACCCCTTTGAGTATATGTTTTTGTATTTTTTTAAGTCTCTATACTACGTGGCTCTGTGCTGGCCAATATACTCCGTGACTGGGCAATATACTACGTGGCTCTGCTATATACTACGTGACTGGGCAATATACTATGTGGCTGGGCTATATACTACGTGACTGGCCAATATACTACGTGACTGGGCAATATACCATACTATGTGGGCTGTGCTGTATACTATGTGGCTGGGCAATACGTGACTGGCCAATATACTACGTGACTGGCCAATATACTACGTGACTGGGCAATATACCATACTACGTGGGCTGTGCTATATACTATGTGGCTGGGCAATACGTGACTGGCCAATATACTACGTGGCTCGGCAATATACTACGTTGCTGGGCAATATACTACGTGGCTGGGCAATATACTACGTCACTGGGCAATATACTACATGGCTGGCCAATATACTATGTGGCTGGGAAATATACTACATCACTGGGCAATATACTATGTCGCTGGGCAATATACTATGTCGCTGGGCAATATACTACGTGACTGGGCAATATACTACATGGCTGGGCAATATACTACATCGCTGGGCAATATACTACGTGGACATGCATATTCTAGAATACCCGATGCGTTAGAATCAGGCCACCATCTAGTGAGGTTATAACTTTGGAACGCTTCAACGGATCCCAGTGATTCTGATATTGTTTTCTCGTGACATATTGTACTTCATGATAGTGGTAAAATTTATTTGATATTACCTGTGTTTATTTGTGAAAAAACAGAAATTTGGCAAAAATTTTGAAAATTTCGCAATTTTCCAACTTTGAATTTTTATGCAATTAAATCACAGAGATATGTTGTAACGGGGTCTAACAAGCTGTGGTACCTCTTTCAGTACAACCCCGTGTTTCAGGAGGTCCACGCTGCTTTTGCTGGATTCTGAATGAAGGATGCTGGCTGGAATTCCTTGGTTACGTGAGAGCATATAAAAGCTGACTGCTACCCCACGTATTTCCAGTCTAAAAGAACACACTTTATTTTCAGCACACAGAATATATAACACAGATACACAGGACAGGCCAATAGGAAAACAGCTGGCCAGACATACATTACAATAGCCGCAGGGGGCCGGAGCCTGCCGCTATTTACTGTGGGAATTACAAAGGTGGGGGGAGGTCAGAAAGAGAATATCTTGTCCAGTAGCGCAGCCTGTGGACTGATGCATTTCTGTTGTGAATTCTGTTTTCGAACTCCCTCCTGTGGTCATGAATGGTACTTCGGCGAGTTCTGTCCATGGACTCCCTCTGGTGGCTGTGAGTGGAGCTGCTGCTTCTGAGGTTCCTTCCACAGGTGACGTAATTTATTCTTTGGCTGGCTGTTCTATTTAACTCCACTCAGATCGTTACTCCATACCAGCTGTCAATGTTCTTGTACTGGTTTAGTTCGCTCTTGGATATTTCTGGTGACCTGTCTACTCCAGCAGAAGCTAAGTCCCTGCTAGTTATTATTTGTTCATTGTTTCCTTGTCCAGTTGGCTATCATGATTTTGCCTTGCTAGCTGGAAGCTCTGGGATGCAGAGTGGCACCTCCGCACCGTGAGTCGGTGCGGAGGTCTTTTTGCACACTCTGCGTGGTCTTTTGTAGTATTTTGTGCTGACCGCAAAGATACCTTTCCTATCCTCAGTCTGTTTAGTAAGTCTGGCCTCCCTTTGCTGAAACCTGTTTCATTTCTGTGTTTCTGACTTTCATCTTAACTCACAGTCAATATATGTGGGGGGCTGCCTTTTCCTTTGGGGAATTTCTCTGAGGCAAGGTAGGCTTTATTTTCTATCTTTAGGGCTAGTTAGCTCTTAGGCTGTGAAGAGGCGTCTAGGTCGTGTTAGGTACGCTCCACGGCTATTTCTAGTTGTGTGATAGGATTAGTGGTTGTGGTCAGCAGAGCTCCCACTTCCCAGAGCTTGTCCTGTGTGAGTTTAACCATCAGGTCGTTCCGGGTGCTCCTAACCACCAGGTCCATAACAGTACAGCTGGCCCAAAGTATTAATGCATCTCAATAGAGGGATAAGAGAAGTTCTGAGACCATTTTTTTTTCTCTGCAGTGTTTTTTGTCTTTCTTTTCCCCTTAACCTCTGGGTGGTTCAGGACACAGGTGTAGATATGGACATTCAAGGTCTGTCCTCTTGTGTGGATCATCTCACTGCAAGGGTACAAAACATTCAAGATTTTGTGGTTCAGAATCCGATGTTAGAGCCTAGAATTCCAATTCCTGATTTGTTTTCAGGGGATAGATCTAAATTCCTGAATTTCAAAAATAATTGTAAACTGTTTCTAGCTTTGAAACCCCGCACCTCTGGTGACCCCGTTCAGCAAGTAAAAATCATTATTTCTTTGTTGCGTGGTGACCCTCAAGACTGGGCATTTTCCCTTGCGCCAGGAGATCCTGCATTGCGTGATGTAGATGCGTTTTTTCTGGCGCTTGGATTGCTTTATGATGAACCAAATTCAGTGGATCAGGCAGAGAAAATCTTGCTGGCTTTGTGTCAGGGTCAGGATGAAGCGGAGGTGTACTGTCAGAAGTTTAGAAAGTGGTCTGTGCTTACTCAGTGGAATGAGTGTGCCCTGGCGGCAATTTTCAGAAAGGGTCTTTCTGAAGCCCTTAAGGATGTCATGGTGGGATTTCCCACGCCTGCTGGTCTGAATGAGTCTATGTCCTTGGCCATTCAGATCGATCGGCGCTTGCGTGAGCGCAAAGCTGTACACCATTTGGCGGTATTCTCTGAGCATAGGCCTGAGCCTATGCAATGTGATAGGACTTTGACCAGAGCTGAACGGCAAGAACACAGACGTCGGAATAGGCTGTGTTTTTACTGTGGTGATTCCACTCATGCTATCTCCGATTGTCCTAAGCGCACTAAGCGGTTCGCTAGGTCTGCCACCATTGGTACGGTACAGTCTAAATTTCATTTGTCCGTTACTCTGATTTGCTCTCTGTCGTCCTATTCTGTTATGGCATTTGTGGATTCAGGCGCTGCCCTGAATTTGATGGACTTGGAGTTTGCCAGGCACTGTGGTTTTTTCCTGGAGCCCTTGCAGTATCCTATTCCATTGAGAGGAATTGATGCTACGCCTTTGGCCAAGAATAAGCCTCAGTACTGGACTCAATTGACCATGTGCATGGCTCCTGCACATCAGGAGGATATTCACTTTTTGGTGTTGCATAATCTGCATGATGTGGTCGTTTTGGGGTTGCCATGGCTACAGGTCCATAATCCAGTATTGGATTGGAAATCTATGTCCGTGTCCGGCTGGGGTTGTCAGGGGGTACATGGTGATGTTCCATTGCTGTCAATTTCGCCTTCCACTCCTTCTGAAGTCCCTGAGTTTTTGTCAGATTACCGGGATGTATTTGAAGAGCCCAAATCCGGTGCCTTACCTCCTCATAGGGATTGCGATTGTGCTATTAATTTGATTCCTGGTAGTAAGTTTCCTAAGGGCCGTCTGTTTAATTTATCTGTGCCAGAGCACGCCGCTATGCGGAGTTATATAAAGGAATCCTTGGAGAAAGGTCATATTCGCCCGTCGTCATCACCGTTGGGAGCAGGGTTCTTTTTTGTGGCCAAGAAGGATGGCTCTTTGAGACCTTGTATTGATTACCGCCTTCTTAAGATCACAGTCAAATTTCAGTACCCTTTGCCGCTGCTGTCTGATTTGTTTGCTCGGATTAAGGGGGCTAGTTGGTTCACCAAGCTAGATCTTTGAGGGGCGTATAATCTTGTGCGAATTAAACAGGGCGATGAATGGAAAACAGCATTTAATACGCCCGAGGGCCATTTTGAGTACCTGGTTATGCCATTCGGGCTTTCCAATGCTCCATCTGTGTTTCAGTCCTTCATGCATGACATCTTCCGAGAGTACCTAGATAGATTCATGATTGTATATTTGGATGATATTTTGGTCTTTTCGGATGATTGGGAGTCTCATGTGAAGCAGGTCAGAATGGTGTTCCAGGTCCTTCGTGCGAATTCCTTGTTTGTGAAGGGGTCGAAATGTCTCTTTGGGGTTCAGAAGGTTTTATTTTTGGGTTTCATTTTTTCCCCTTCTACTATCGAGATGGACCCTGTTAAAGTTCAGGCCATTTATGATTGGACTCAGCCAACATCTGTGAAGAGCCTGCAGAAGTTCCTGGGCTTTGCTAATTTTTACCGTCGCTTCATCGCTAATTTTTCTAGTGTTGCAAAACCGTTGACTGATTTGACCAAGAAAGGTGCTGATGTGGTCAATTGGTCCTCGGCGGCTGTAGAGGCTTTTCAGGAGTTGAAGCGTCGTTTTTCTTCTGCCCCTGTGTTGTGCCAGCCAGATGTTTCGCTCCCGTTTCAGGTTGAGGTTGATGCTTCTGAGATTGGTGCAGAGGCTGTTTTGTCGCAAAGAAGTTCTGATGGCTCGGTGATGAAACCATGTGCCTTCTTTTCTAGAAAATTCTCGCCTGCTGAGCGCAATTATGATGTTGGCAATCGAGAGTTGTTGGCCATGAAGTGGGCATTCGAGGAGTGGCGACATTGGCTTGAAGGAGCCAAGCATCGCGTGGTGGTCTTGACGGATCACAAGAATTTGACTTATCTCGAGTCTGCCAAACGATTGAATCCTAGACAGGCTCGATGGTCGCTGTTTTTCTCCCGTTTTGATTTTGTGGTTTCGTACCTTCCGGGCTCTAAGAATGTGAAGGCTGATGCCCTGTCAAGGAGTTTTGTGCCTGACTCTCCGGGTGTTCCTGAGCCGGCGGGTATTCTCAAAGAGGGGGTAATTTTGTTTGCCATCTCCCCTGATTTGCGGCGTGTGCTGCAGAAGTTTCAGGCTGATAGACCTGATCGTTGTCCAGCGGAGAAACTGTTTGTCCCTGATACAGTGGGGCAAAAAAGTATTTAGTCAGTCAGCAATAGTGCAAGTTCCTCCGCTTAAAAAGATGAGAGGCGTCTGTAATTTACATCATAGGTAGACCTCAACTATGGGAGACAAACTAAGAAAAAAAAATCCAAAAAATCACATTGTCTGTTTTTTTATCATTTTATTTGCATATTATGGTGGAAAATAAGTATTTGGTCAGAAACAAAATTTCATCTCAATACTTTGTAATATATCCTTTGTTGGCAATGACAGAGGTCAAACGTTTTCTGTAAGTCTTCACAAGGTTGCCACACACTGTTGTTGGTATGTTGGCCCATTCCTCCATGCAGATCTCTTCTAGAGCAGTGATGTTTTTGGCTTTTCGCTTGGCAACACGGACTTTCAACTCCCTCCAAATGTTTTCTATAGGGTTGAGATCTGGAGACTGGCTAGGCCACTCCAGGACCTTGAAATGCTTCTTACAAAGCCACTCCTTCGTTGCCCTGGCGGTGTGCTTTGGATAATTGTCATGTTGAAAGACCCAGCCACGTTTCATCTTCAATGCCCTTGCTGATGGAAGGAGGTTTGCACTCAAAATCTCACGATACATGGCCCCATTCATTCTTTCATGTACCCGGATCAGTCGTCCTGGCCCCTTTGCAGAGAAACAGCCCCAAAGCATGAGGTTTCCACCACCATGCTTTACAGTAGGTATGGTGTTTGATGGATGCAACTCAGTATTCTTTTTCCTCCAAACACGACAAGTTGTGTTTCTACCAAACAGTTCCAGTTTGGTTTCATCAGACCATAGGACATTCTCCCAAAACTCCTCTGGATCATCCAAATGCTCTCTAGCAAACTTCAGACGGGCCCGGACATGTACTGGCTTAAGCAGTGGGACACGTCTGGCACTGCAGGATCTGAGTCCATGGTGGCGTAGTGTGTTACTTATGGTAGGCCTTGTTACATTGGTCCCAGCTCTCTGCAGTTCATTCACTAGGTCCCCCCACGTGGTTCTGGGATTTTTGCTCACCGTTCTTGTGATCATTCTGACCCCACGGGGTGGGATTTTGCGTGGAGCCCCAGATCGAGGGAGATTATCAGTAGTCTTGTATGTCTTCCATTTTCTAATTATTGCTCCCACTGTTGATTTCTTCACTCCAAGCTGGTTGGCTATTGCAGATTCAGTCTTCCCAGCCTGATGCAGGGCTACAATTTTTTTTCTGGTGTCCTTTGACAACTCTTTGGTCTTCACCATAGTGGAGTTTGGAGTCAGACTGTTTGAGGGTGTGCACAGGTGTCTTTTTATACTGATAACAAGTTTAAACAGGTGCCATTACTACAGGTAATGAGTGGAGGAAAGAGGAGACTCTTAAAGAAGAAGTTACAGGTCTGTGAGAGCCAGAAATCTTGATTGTTTGTTTCTGACCAAATACTTATTTTCCACCATAATATGCAAAAAAAATGATAAAAAAACAGACAATGTGATTTTCTGGATTTTTTTTTTCTCAGTTTGTCTCCCATAGTTGAGGTCTACCTATGATGTAAATTACAGACGCCTCTCATCTTTTTAAGTGGTGGAACTTGCACTATTGCTGACTGACTAAATACTTTTTTGCCCCACTGTAGATGAACTAGTAGAGTTATCTCTGAGGTTCATTGTTCGGTGTTGGCGGGTCATCCTGGAATCTTTGGTACCAGAGATTTGGTGGCTAGATCCTTTTGGTGGCCTTCTTTGTCACGGGATGTGCGTTCTTTTGTGCAGTCCTGTGGGACTTGTGCTCGGGCTAAGAACTGCTGTTCTCGTGCCAGTGGGTTGCTTTTGCCCTTGCCGGTCCCGAAGAGGTCCTGGACGCATATTTCCATGGATTTTATTTCAGATCTCCCTGTCTCTCAAAGGATGTCGGTCATTTGGGTGGTTTGTGATCGCTTCTCTAAGATGGTTCATTTGGTACCCTTGTCTAAATTGCCTTCCTCCTCTGATTTGGTGCCATTGTTTTTCCAGCATGTGGTTCGTTTGCATGGCATTCCGGAGAACATCGTCTCGGACAGAGGTTCCCAGTTTGTTTCGAGGTTTTGGCGGTCCTTTTGTGCTAAGATGAGCATTGATTTGTCTTTTTCTTCGGCTTTCCATCCTCAGACAAATGGCCAAACCGAACGAACTAATCAGACTTTGGAGACATATCTGAGATGCTTTGTTTCTGCTGATCAGGATGATTGGGTGTCCTTCTTGCCTTTGGCTGAGTTCGCCCTTAATAAAATCGGGCCAGCTCGGCTACTTTGGTTTCGCCTTTTTTCTGTAATTCTGGTTTCCATCCTCGTTTCTCTTCAGGGCAGGTTGAGCCTTCGGACTGTCCGGGTGTGGATACGGTGGTGGACAGGTTGCAGCAGATTTGGACTCATGTGGTGGACAATTTGACATTGTCCCAGGAGAAGGCTCAACGTTTCGCTAACCGCCGGCGCTGTGTTGGTCCCCGACTTCGTGTTGGGGATTTGGTTTGGTTGTCGTCTCGTCATGTTCCTGTGAAGGTTTCCTCTCCTAAGTTTAAGCCCCGTTTCATTGGTCCGTATAAGATTTCTGAGGTTCTCAATCCTGTGTCATTTCGTTTGGCCCTTCCAGCTTCTTTTGCCATCCATAATGTGTTCCATAGGTCGTTATTGCGGAGATACGTGGCGCCTATGGTTACCTCCGTTGATCCTCCTGCCCCGGTGTTGGTCGAGGGGGAGTTGGAGTATGTGGTGGAGAAGATTTTGGATTCTCGTATTTCGAAACGGAAACTCCAGTACCTGGTCAAGTGGAAGGGTTATGGTCAGGAAGATAATTCCTGGGTTTTTGCCTCTGATGTTCATGCTGCCGATCTAGTTCGTGCCTTTCATTTGGCTCATCCTGATCGGCCTGGGGGCTCTGGTGAGGGTTCGGTGACCCCTCCTCAAGGGGGGGGGGGTACTGTTGTGAATTCTGTTTTCGAACTCCCTCCTGTGGTCATGAATGGTACTTCGGCGAGTTCTGTCCATGGACTCCCTCTGGTGGCTGTGAGTGGAGCTGCTGCTTCTGAGGTTCCTTCCACAGGTGACAGTTTATTCTTTGGCTGGCTGTTCTATTTAACTCCACTCAGATCGTTACTCCATGCCAGCTGTCAATGTTCTTGTACTGGTTCAGTTCACTCTTGGATCTTTCTGGTGACCTGTCTACTCCAGCAGAAGCTAAGTCCCTGCTAGTTATTATTTGTTCATTGTTTCCTTGTCCAGTTGGCTATCATGATTTTGCCTTGCTAGCTGGAAGCTCTGGGATGCAGAGTGGCACCTCCGCACCGTGAGTCGGTGCGGAGGTCTTTTTGCACACTCTGCGTGGTCTTTTGTAGTTTTTTGTGCTGACCGCAAAGATACCTTTCCTATCCTCAGTCTGTTTAGTAAGTCTGGCCTCCCTTTGCTGAAACCTGTTTCATTTCTGTGTTTGTGACTTTCATCTTAACTCACAGTCAATATATGTGGGGGGCTGCCTTTTCCTTTGGGGAATTTCTCTGAGGCAAGGTAGGCTTTATTTTCTATCTTTAGGGCTAGTTAGCTCTTAGGCTGTGAAGAGGCGTCTAGGTCGTGTTAGGTACGCTCCACGGCTATTTCTAGTTGTGTGATAGGATTAGGGGTTGAGGTCAGAAGAGCTCCCACTTCCCAGAGCTTGTCCTGTGTGAGTTTAACCATCAGGTCGTTCCGGGTGCTCCTAACCACCAGGTCCATAACACATTTCACATGGAAACTATTATACATACATATACTGCATAACATTCTTGGTGCTGGGGGGTTCTGTAACATATGTCACACAAAATACTTAATAAGTAACATTTCCCACATGTCTACTTTACATCAGCACAATTTTGGAACCAAAATTTTTTTTTTGTTAGGGAGTTATAAGGGTTAAAAGTTGACCAGCAATTTCTCATTTTTACAACACCATTTTTTTTTTAGGGACCACATCTCATTTGAAGTCATTTTGAGGGGTCTATATGATAGAAAATACCCAAGTGTGACACCATTCTAAAAACTGCACCCCTCAAGGTGCTCAAAACCACATTCAAGAAGTTTATTAACCCTTTAGGTGTCTCACGGGAATTTTTGGAATGTTTAAATAAAAATGAACATTTAACTTTTTTTCACAAAAAAATTACTTCAGCTCCAATTTGTTTTATTTTACCAAGGGTAACAGGAGAAAATGGACCCCAAAAGTTGTTGTACAATTTGTCCTGAGTACGCAGATACACCATATGTGGGGGTAAACCAATGTTTGGGCGCATGACAGAGCTCGGAAGCGAAGGACCGCCATTTGACTTTTCAATGCAAAATTGACTGGAATCGAGATGGGACGCCATGTTGCGTTTGGAGAGCCACTGATGTGCCTAAACATTGAAACTGTTGCAGAGTGCGTCTTCTTGCAGTCACCACTGTACTTAAGGTACCTTCACACTAAACGATATCGCTAGCAATCCGTGACGTTGCAGCGTCCTCGCTAGCGATATCGTTTAGTTTGACACGCAGCAGCGATCAGAATCCTGCTGTGATGTCGTTGGTCGGGGCTAGAGGGCCAGACCTTTCTTTGGTCGCTGGCTCTCCCGCTGACATCGCTGAATCGGCGTGTGTGACACCGATTCAGCGATGTCTTCGCTGGTAACCAGGGTAAACATCGGGTTACTAAGCGCAGGGCCACGCTTAGTAACCCGATGTTTACCCTGGTTACCATCCTAAAAGTAAAAAAAACAAACGCTACATACTTACCTACCGCTGTCTGTCCCCAGCGCTCTGCTTCTCTGCTCTGGCTGTGAGCACAGCGGCCGGAAAGCAGAGCGGTGACGTCACCAATCTGCTTGCCGGCTGCCCGGCGCTCACAGCCAGAGCAGAGAAGCAAAGCGCCGGGGACAGACAGCGGTAGGTAAGTATGTAGCGTTTGTTTTTTTTACTTTTAGGATGGTAACCAGGGTAAACATCGGGTTACTAAGCGCGGCCCTGCGCTTAGTAACCCGATGTTTACCCTGGTTACCGGCATCGTTGGTCGCTGGAGAGCGGTCTGTGTGACAGCTCTCCAGCGACCAAACAGCGACGCTGCAGCGATCAGGATCGTTGTCTGGATCGCTGCAGCGTCGTTTAGTGTGAAGGTACCTTTAGGAGAGCTTCAATCAGCAAGATATCTTGAGTAAACAGTATTTACTTCATACTGGATAAACATGAGATACAATTCAGTGTCACACAGTCCGTGCACTGAACACAACACATTCATGAAGAAAAGCAAAACAGAAAGTAAGAAAACAACCAACAACTGAGAGCTTCCCTCCCCACATTACAGCAAGTATATAACTTTACACACTATCGCCATCTGCTGTCTGGTTAGTATAAAGTCCTCTTTTCACTTATAATAAGTCCTAATCTGTTGCATATGCCAACACCCTTTCTCAACAGTAAGGACTTATTCAATCAAACCCAACTTTTTTATTAGTCTCTGATGTTTATCAGCATTCAATGCCTTCTGCTGTCATTTCTTCAGTAGGACAGTACTCTAACTTCAAGACTCCTTGTTCCTGATGATCTCTCAAGAAATGATATTTCACATCAATATGCTTGGTTCTTGGATTGACTCTTTCCATCTGAGCAAGAACAAGACATCCTTGATTGTCCTCTTTTAGTTTTGTTGGTGCCAACTGTGGTTGTCCTAATTCTGTCAACAATTGTCTTAACCACAGTACTTCTTGACTCGCATGTGCTGCGGCAACATATTCTGCTTCTGTTGAAGATAGTGTCACAATTGACTGTTTCTTACTTGTCCAACTTATTGGTCCACCTGAGAGGAAAAAAATATGTCCACTGGTAGATCTTCTGTCAGTTGGATCTCCAGCCCAATCTGCAGCAACATATCCTGTTAAAATGCAATCATCGCTTGTGGGTAATTTCAGCTTAACATTGCTAGTTCCTTTCAAATAACGCATTACTCTCTTCACGGCATTCAAATCAGCTTTATTTGGTTTTGATACCTTTCTACTCAGGATTCCTACTGCTGCTGCGATGTCTGGTCTTGTAACGGTCGCTAGATACAGTAGTTTTCCTATTGCTGTTCTGTATTCTTCATTATTTGGTAGCATATTTTGTTCACTGTTCATCTCTTTGAGATAATTAGTTTCCATTGGAGACTTTACTGTTTTTGCATCCTTTAATCCAAATTTTTCTGTTATGTCTTGGATCATGTGATTTTGATTCAGTAGGAAACTTCCATCTTCTTCTCTTTCTACTTGTATTCCTAGATATTGTTTTACATTTCCCAAGTCTTTGATTTCGAAATGTCGCTTCAGGATTTTTAGAATGTTTTCGTTATCCCTTTCTTGTTCAAAACAAATCAAAATGTCTACATATATGAGTATGTAAATCTATCTATTAATCAGCCATTTTGTGTATAAGCATGGATCAGCTTTGCTTCTTTGAAATTTTTCATTTGTAAGTACTTCCGTGATTTTGTCATTCCACGCTTTAGCTGCTTGCTTTAAACCATATATGCTTTTCTGTAGTTTACAAACTTTGGATTTCTTTCATCTTTGAATCCTGGAGGTTGTTCCATATAAATGTCTTCTGTTAAATATCCATTCAGAAAAGCTGTCTTTACATCCAGATGTCTCAGTTGCATCTGTTTCATTGCTGCAACTGTAAGTAAAGTTCTTATTGTAGTGTGTTTGACAACTGGAGCAAATGTCTCATCATAGTCTTCTCCTACAGGCAGTTTAGATATTTCTTCCCAAGAAGTAGGCTCATAGATTTTTCTTGTGCTTGTCTTGTATGAGAGACTTTTCGGTGGTTTTCCTTTGTTCTCTCTCATTGAACGTCTTGGTTCTGTGTCTGTTTGTAGTTGTGATTCTTCACTTTTAGTATTTTGTTCTTCAATAATTTCTGCTTCTTTCTCATCAGATATTTCTTCAGTTGTATCATTATTGGTTTTCTCATTTTTTGTTTCAACTGAAATCATAATGTCTTCATTTAAATCTTCAATGAATGTCACACTGTTACTCACCGTAACTCTGCCTGTTTTGGGATCTAGGATTCTGTATCCTTTGCAATTTTCACTATATCCAACAAATATTCCTTCCATGGATCTGTTTTGAAGTTTGGAACGTTTTTCTGTTGGAATGAATATGAAAACTTTACATCCAAAAACTTTTAAATGATTGACACTTGGTTTCATACCTTGCCACAGTTCATATGGTGTTTTCGTCAGTTTTCTGGAAAAAAGTCGGTTCTGTAGATAAGTAGCTGTCAATGCTGCCTCACCCCAATATTTCTCTGGTAGTTTCGAATCTGTCAGCATACATCTTTCATCTCTGTTAGAGTTCTGTTTTTTCTTTCTGCTACTCCATTTTGTTCAGGTGTGTATGGAACCGTTTTCTGGTGTTCTATTCCATTTTGTCTTAAGTAGTCTTCTATTCTGTGACCTGTAAATTCACCTCCATTATCACTTCTGATGACAATTGGCTTCCTTTGAAATTTGTTACTTGATCTTGTTACATAGTCTACAAGTTTATCAAAAACTTCACTTTTGTTTTTAATTAAGTATGTGGCTGTGTATCTTGAGTAATCGTCTATAAAAGTCAACATGTATATATTGCCTCCTGATGTAGTCACTTTTATGGGTCCACATACGTCAGTATGCACCAAATCAAGTGGTCTTTCGCTTTTCATCTCACTTTCTTTTGGAATAGATATCCTTGTGGCTTTGGATTTTATACAACAATCACATCTTATGGTAATTGAGCAATCTGATATCTTTAAATCTTTTGTCAATTCTTTTCTCTGTAGTTCCCTTATACTGTCAGGGTGTCTATGTCCTAGACGTCTATGCCACATGTGAATACAGTTTTTGTGATCATGTGTACATACCTTCATCTGTTCCTTTGGTGTGTCAAAATGATATAATTGTTCATCTGCCTTGACTTTGGTTATCACCTTGTTTCCTGCAATAATTGCACACTCATTGTCTTTGAATTTCACTGTAAAGGCCCCTTCACACTAAGCGACGCTGCAGCGATACCGACAACGATCCGGATCGCTGCAGCGTCGCTGTTTGGTCGCTGGAGAGCTGTCACACAGACAGCTCTCCAGCGACCAACGATGCCGGTAACCAGGGTAAACATCGGGTAACTAAGCGCAGGGCCGCGCTTAGTAACCCGATGTTTACCCTGGATACCATGCTAAAAGTTAAAAAAAACAAACACTAGATACTTACCTACCGCTGTCTGTCCTCCAGCGCTGCGCTCTGCTTCTCTGCTCTCCTCCTGTACTGTCTGTGAGCCGGAAAGCAGAGCGGTGACGTCACCGCTCTGCTTTCCGGCTCACAGCCAGTGCAGGAGGAGTGCAGAGCACAGCGCTGGAGGACAGACAGCGTTAGGTAAGTATCTAGTGTTTGTTTTTTTTTACTTTTAGCATGGTAACCAGGGTAAACATCGGGTTACTAAGCGCGGCCCTGCGCTTAGTTACCCGATGTTTACCCTGGTTACCAGTGAAGACATCGCTGGATCGGTGTCACACACGCCGATCCAGCGATGTCTCCAGGGAGTCCAGCGACGAAATAAAGTTCTGGACTTTATTCAGCGACCAACGATCTCCCAGCAGGGGCCTGATCGTTGGTCGCTGTCACACATAACGATTTCATTAACGATATCGTTGCTACGTCACAAATAGCAACGATATCGTTAACAATATCGTTATGTGTGAAGGTACCTTAAGTCCTTTTGCTGTTAAACGTTTCACAGATAATAATCCGCCTTCCAATTTTGGAACATACAACACATCTTGTACAAGTATCTTTGAATCTTGCCCGAACTTGTTTGAACAATTTAGCATACCTTGTCCAATACCTTCTGCGGTTATTTTGCTTCCATCTGCGAGATAAATGGCTTCTTTCTTATCTAAATCAAGATCAGTAAAGAAATTCTTGTCACTTGTCATATGACTCGTTGCTCCTGAATCAATAAACCAACCAAGTGATGATTTCTTGTCTGTTACTTTAAATGTGCCATTCCAATTATTCTCACATGAATCGGAAATTGTGTTTTTTACTTTCTGTGTATGCTTATTATGTTGTAATTTTTGTTGATCTGCTTTCCATATGGTACAGTCTTTCTTTAAATGACCTTTTTTCTTACATCTGAAGCATTCTCTTGTCTCTTTATTATAGGGTTTTCTGAATTCTGTAGCTTTAAGAGCGTTTTCACTGTCCTTTTCAGTAGAAGAATCATTTCTTTGTTCTTTTCTTCTCTGATATTCATCTATTAGTCTTGTTTTCACAAAATCTAATGTAATGTCAGTTTCTGGTCTCGTCTCAAGGGCATTTATCAAGGCTGTATACGAATCTGGTAAACTGCACAACAATATAGCTGCTACATGACTTTCTTTAATATCTTCACCAATAGATCTTAGCTGTGATATCACTTCCATCATTGAGAATATGTGCTTCTGCATATCGTCATTTGCACTCAATCTCATACTGTACAGCTTTCTTAATAAAAATAACTTGTGATTCAAGCTAGGTCTTTCATACAGTTTTCTTAATGCTTCCCACATTCCCTTAGCTGTTTCTTCATTTCTTATATGTATTAATTGAGCATCATCCACTAATAAGCTAATGGTGGCTCTCGCTTGTATATTCTTCTTATTCCATGTCTGATTATCTTGATCTGGTCTTGCTGTAACAATTACTTCCCATAGATCATCCTTAGATAACAACATCTCTACTTTGAATTTCCATAACTGATAATTTTCACTATTCAGATTAGCTACTGTAAATTTCAGTTCTGTGTTACTCATCATCTTTATATAGTCTTAGGGTACCGTCACACTATACGATTTACCTACGATCACGACCAGCGATATGACCTGGCCGTGATCGTAGGTAAATCGTAGTGTGGTCGCTGGGGAGCTGTCACACAGACAGCTCTCCAGCGACCAACGATGCCGAGGTACCCGGGTAACCAGGGTAAACATCGGGTTACTAAGCGCAGGACCGCGCTTAGTAACCCGATGTTTACCCTGGTTACAAGCGTAAAACTAAAAAAAAACAAACAGCACATACTTACATTCTGGTGTCCGTCAGGTCCCTTGCCGTCTGCTTCCCGCACTCACTGACTGCCGGCCGTAAAGTGAAAGTGAAAGCACAGCCGCTGTGCTCTGCTTTCACTTTACGGCCGGCAGTCACAGTGCGGGAAGCAGACGGCAAGGGAAATGACGGACACCAGAATGTAAGTATGTGCTGTTTGTTTTTTTTAGTTTTACGCTTGTAACCAGGGTAAACATCGGGTTACTAAGCGCGACCCTGCGCTTAGTAACCCGATGTTTACCCTGGTTACAAGCGAACGCATCGCTGGATCGCATCGCTAGATCGGTGTCACACACACCGATCTAGCGATGACAGCGGGAGATCCAGCGATGAAACAAAGTTCCAAACGATCTGCTACGACGTACGATTCTCAGCAGGTTCCCTGATCGCTGCTGCGTGTCAGACACAGCGATATCGTAACGATATCGCTGGAACGTCACGAATCGTACCGTCGTAGCGATCGAAATGGCAGTGTGTGACGGTACCCTTACTTGTTTAGAGAGTTGTACTGAAGATATTCTCCTGTATGTCCTGTGAATTCTCTGCAATTATATCCAGCTCCTGGGATGGTGAATTCCTCTGTCACTCTGTATCTGGATTTAGTTCCTTCTGTTTACAGAGCTTATCTGTGTGCTCCGTTATCTGGGCTATAAACCAGGATCCTTCTGCCTGAGCTTGTAGTGCAGGCCTGTAGTGTCTGGGGTGCCTGGGGTGTCTGGGCCCATAACCTGTTGCAGAGTGCGTCTTCTTGCAGTCACCGCTGTACTTAAGGTACCTTCACACATAACGATATCGTTGCTTTTTGTGACGTAGCAACGATATCGTTAAGGAAATCGTTCTGTGTGACAGCGACAAACGATCAGGCCCCTGCTGGGAAATCGTTGGTCCCTGAGGAAAGTCCAAAACTTTATTTCGTCGCTGGACTCCCTGCAGACATCGCTGGATCGGCGTGTGTGACACCGATCCAGCGATGTCTTCACTGGTAACCAGGGTAAACATTGGGTTACTAAGCGCAGGGCCGCGCTTAGTAACCCGATGTTTACCCTGGTTACCAGCGTAAAAGTAAAAAAAACAAACACTACATACTTACCTACCGCTGTCTGTCCCCGGCGCTCAGCTTCTCTGCACTCCTCCTGCACTGGCTGTGAGCGTCGGTCAGCCGGAAAGCAGAGCGGTGACGTCACCGCTCTGCTTTCCGGCCGCTGTGCTCAGTCAGTGCAGGAGGAGTGCAGAGAAGCAGAGCGCCGGGGACGGACAGCGGTAGGTAAGTATGTAGTGTTTGTTTTTTTTACTTTTACGCTGGTAACCAGGGTAAACATCGGGTTACTAAGCGCGGCCCTGCGCTTAGTAACCCGATGTTTACCCTGGTTACCCGGGGACCTCGGGATCGTTGGTCGCTGGAGAGCTGTCTGTGTGACAGCTCTCCAGCGGCCAAACAGCGACGCTGCAGCGATCGACATCGTTGTCGGTATCGCTGCAGCGTCGCTGAGTGTGAAGGTACCTTTAGGAGAGCTTCAATCAGCAAGATATCTTGAGTAAACAGTATTTACTTCATACTGGATAAACATGAGATACAATTCTGTGTCACACAGTCCGTGCACTGAACACAACACATTCCTGAAGAAAAGCAAAACAGAAAGTAAGAAAACAACCAACAACTGAGAGCTTCCCTCCCCACATTACAGCAAGAATATAACTTTACACACTATCGCCATCTGCTGTCTGGTTAGTATAAAGTCCTCCTTTCACTTATAATAAGTCCTAATCTGTTGCATATGCCAACAGAAACCCCCCACAAGTGACACCATTTTGGAAAGTAGACCCCCTAAGGAACTTATCTAGAGGTGTGGTGAGCACTTTGACCCACCAAGTGCTTCACAGAAGTTTATAATGCAGAACCGTAAAAATAAAAAAAATCATATTTTTTCACAAAAACTATCTTTTCGCCCCCAATTTTTTATTTTCCCAAGGGTAAGAGAAGAAATTGGACCCCAAAAGTTGTTGTACAATTTGTCCTGGGTACGCTGATACCCCATATGTGGGGGTAAACCACTGTTTGGGCGCATGGGAGAGCTCGGAAGGGAAGGAGCGCCATTTGACTTTTCAATGCAAAATTGACAGGAATTGAGATGGGACGCCATGTTGCATTTGGAGAGCCACTGATGTGCCTAAACATTGAAACCCCCCACAAGTGACACCATTTTGGAAAGTAGACCCCCTAAGGAACTTATCTAGATGTGTGGTGAGCACTTTGACCCACCAAGGGCTTCACAGAAGTTTATAATGCAGAGCCGTAAAAATAAAACAAAAAATTTTTTTCCACAAAAATTATTTTTTAGCCCCCAGTTTTGTATTTTCCCAAGGGTAACAGGAGAAATTGGACCCCAAAAGTTGTTGTCCAATTTGTCCTGAGTGCGCTGATACACCATATGTGGGGGGAACCACCGTTTGGGCGCATGGGAGGGCTCGGAAGGGAAGGAGCGCCATTTGGAACGCAGACTTAGATGGAATGGTCTGCAGGCGTCACCTTGCGTTTGCAGAGCCCCTAATGTACCTAAACAGTAGGAACCCCCACAAGTGAACCCATATTGGAAACTAGACCCCCCAAGGAACTTATCTAGATGTGTTGTGAGAACTTTGAGCCCCCAAGTGTTTCACTACAGTTTATAACGCAGAGCCGTGAAAATAAAAAATCTTTTTTTTCCCACAAAAATTATTTTTTAGCCCCCAGTTTTGAATTTTCCCAAGGGTAACAGGAGAAATTGGACCCCCAAAGTTGTTGTCCAATTTGTCCTGAGTACGCTGATACCCCATTTGTTGGGGTAAACCCCTGTTTGGGCACACGGGAGAGCTCAGAAGGGAAGGAGAACTGTTTTACTTTTTCAACGCAGAATTGGCTGGAATTGAGATCGGACACCATGTCACGTTTGGAGAGCCCCTGATGTGCCTAAACAGTGGAAACCCCCCAATTATAACTGAAACCCTAATCCAAACACACCCCTAACCCTAATCCCAACGGTAACCCTAACCACACCTCTAAGCCAAACACCCCTAACCCTAATCCCAACCCTATTCCCAACCATAAATGTAATCCAAACCCTAACTTTAGCCCCAACCCTAACCTTAGCCCCAACCCTAACTGTAGCCTTAACCCTAGCCCCAACCCTAACCCTAACCCTAGCGGGAAAATGGAAATAAATATATTTTTTTATTTTTCCCTAACTAATGGGGTGATGAAGGGGGGTTTGATTTACTTTTATAGCGGGTTTTTTAGTGGATTTTTATGATTGGCAGATGTCACACACTGAAAGACGCTTTTTATTGCAAAAAAATATTTTTTGCGTTACCACATTTTGAGAGCTATAATTTTTCCATATTTGAGTCCACACAGTCATGTGAGGTCTTGTTTTTTGCGGGACGAGTTGACTTTTTATTGGTAACATTTTCAGGCACGTGACATTTTTTGATCGCTTTTTATTCCACTTTTTGTGAGGCAGAATGACCAAAAACCAGCTATTCATGAATTTCTTTTGGGGGAGGCGTTTATACCGTTCCGCATTTGGTAAAACTGATAAAGCAGTTCTATTCTTCAGGTCAGTACGATTACAGCGATACCTCATTTATATCCTTTTTTTATGTTTTGGCGCTTTTATACGATAAAAACTATTTTATAGAAAAAATAATTATTTTTGCATCGCTTTATTCTGAGGACTATAACTTTTTTATTTTTTTGCTGATGATGCTGTATGGAGGCTCGCAAGATGACGTTTTCAGCGGTACCATGGTTATTTATATCTGTCTTTTTGATCGCGTGTTATTCCACTTTTTGTTCAGTGGTATGATAATAAAGCGTTGTTTTTTGCCTCGGTTTTTTTTTCTTATGGTGTTTACTGAAGGGGTTAACTAGTGGGATAGTTTTATAGGTTGGGTCATTACGGACGCGGCGATACTAAATATGTGTACTTTTATTGTTTTTTTTTTTTTAGATAAAGAAATGTATTTATGGGAATATTTTTTTTATTTTTTTTTTTTTACACATGTGGAAATTTTTTTTTTTTTACTTATTTACTTTGTCCCGGGGGGGACATCACAGATCGTTGATCTGACAGTTTGCACAGCAGTGCAGGCTTACCAAGCGCCTGCTCTGTGCAAGCACTTGGTAAGCCACCTCCCTCCCTGCAGGACCCGGATGCCGCGGCCATTTTGGATCCGGGCCTGCTGCAGGGGGTCTCAGGGAAGCCCGGAGGTAGCCCCCTCCCTGCGCGATGCTTCCCTGTACCGCTGGCACACCACGATCATGTTTGATCGTGGTGTGCCGGGGGTTAATGTGGCGGGGGCGGTCCGCGACAGCACCTGGCACATAGTGCCGGATGTCAGCTGCGATAGGCAGCTGACACCCGGCCGCGATCAGCCGCGCTCACCCCGTGAGCGCAGCCGATCGCGTATGACGTACTATCCCGTCGGTGGTCATACGGGCCCACCCCACCTCGACGGGATAGTACGTCATATGTCAGAAAGGGGTTAAAAAGATGAGAGAGGCCTGTAATTGACATCATAAGTAGACCACAACTATGAGAGTCAAAATTGAGAAAACAAATCCAGAAAATCACCTTGTCTGATTTGGCAAGATTTATTTTGCAAATTATGGTAGAAAATAAATAGTTGGCCACCTTAAAACATGGAAGATTTCTGGCTCTCACAGACCTGTAACTTCTTCTTTAAGAGGCTCCTCTGTCCTCCACTCATTACCTGTAGTAATGGCACCTGTTTGAACTTTTCTTCAGTATAAAACACACCTGTCCACAACCTCAAACAGTCACACTCCAAACTCCACTATGGTGAAGACCAAAGAGCTGTCGAAAGACACCAGAAACAAAATTGTAGCCCTGCACCAGGCTGGGAAGACTGAATCTGCAAAAGGCAAGCAGCTTGGCATGATGAAATCAACTGTGGGAGCAATAATAAGAAAATGGAAGACATACAAGACCACTGATAATCTCCCTCGATCTGGGGCTCCACGAAGATCTGACACCATGGTGTCAAAATGATCACAAGAACGGTGAGCACATATCCCAAAACCACACAGGGGGACCTAGTGAATGACCTGCATAGAGCTGGGACCACCGTAACAAAGGATACCATCAGTAACACTACGCCACCAGGGACTCAGATCCTGCAGTGCCAGACGTGTCCCCCTGCTTAAGCCAGTACATGTCCGGGCCTGTCTGACGTTTGCAAGAGAGCATTTGGATTATAAAGAAGAGTATTGGGAGAATGTCGAATGGTTTGATGAAACCAAAGAAGAATTGTTTGGTAGAAAGAAAACTCGTCGTGTTTGGAGGAGACAGAATGCCGAGTTGCATCCAAAGAACACCATACCTACTGTGAAGCATGGCGGTGGCAACATCATGCTTTGGGGCTATTTCTCTGCAAAGGTACCAGGACGACTGATCCGTGTACATGAAAGAATGAATGGGACCATGTATCGTGAGATTTTGAGTGCAAACCTCCTCCCATCAGCAAGGTCATTGAAGATGAAACGTGGAAGGGCCTTTCAGCATGATAATGATCCCAAGCACACCGCCAGGGCAACGAAGGAGTGGCTTCGTAAGAAGCATATGAAGGTCCTGGAGTGGCCTAGCCAGTCTCCAGGTCTCAACCCCATAGAAAACTTTTTGTCATGCTGCTGCAGTGCAGTATAGTGCAGCCTCCACCAGGGGGAGCTTGAGAGGGAAGTGAGACTGCACACACAGAGCAGTAGCACTGACGCCACCAAGTGGCGAGAGAGTGACCAATTTCTGTGCATGAGATTTCTGAAATCTCATAGGCTTTGCTGGTACTGTAAAAAGCAGCTGAAAATTTGTATAAAAAAAGCAGCAAAAAATGCAGCAAAAACGCCCTGTGTGAACTTACCCTAAAGAGGCTATCCAGACTCTTAAAACTGATGGTGTATCCTTAGTCCATTAAAGGGAATGTGTCATCAGAAAATTACCTATTTCTTAAATCATGTTTTTGTGATTTATTTATTTTTTTTAAACGTTGGTCATTTTTCCATATCACAATTTGTATTAAAAATTTGAAATCTTGTACTTTCCTGCTGGAGCTATTTTAGACTCTCCCTGTCCTTTAAGGAAATGCACATGTATATTAGCAGCAATAGTCTGGCTCACTAGCATAGAAGATTCTAATGAGCATGTGCAAAGGTCCTTTTGAAGTGAGGGGGAACAGGGTCATGCATGATATCACTGATAGTGAATGGTGGATCCTGTTATGATATATGTTTGGAGTTGTTTGTTACCTGTTATTATAATCTTGCCTCTGCTGATAATGAGTTTGCTGAAAACTCCTGTAAATTCATTGAGCTCAACCTGATTTAAACAATAGGTAATTTTCTGATGATACATTCCCTTTATCAATATATTTTCTGAGGTCACCCTTTCCGTACCCCCGCTGATCTGCTATGGATAGGCTGTCATTCGTAAGAGCCTGGATAACTCCTTTAACTAGGACAACAGATTAAAATGTATACAATATAAAGGGGTATGGTAAAGTGATGAAAAAGGAAAAGAAGTCAATATCTAGAGACGCATTAAAAGATCTTGATCAGAATAGCAAGGATCCTGTTGAGTCAAATAAACATCATGTGTGGTTGGATGGGAAAAAAAAGGGGGACACTACTTAGCTGGCTACGAGCCACTGGTACTACCAGCGTGGTATCTCCACAGTCACTATAAGGAGATGCAAGTGTTAGGTAAGGCAAGTCCCAGATATAAGTTACCCATAGTATTCTGGTATCAATAACCACGGTCCCCAAACCAGGTAATATTTTTATTGAATTTTTTTGTAGATAAATCATGTTTTGCATGGTATAGATGCATGTTCATACGCCAGCCATTGGGTTTGGTCGGCCAGTGCGGGAAGGTTTGATTTTTGAAAGCACCGCTGGGGGCAACCATGTAGCAGACATCTAATTTATTACTGTATTATTGGCACATGTGCCTATATGTTTGTACATACAATCTCTTAAAACTTTACTTTTAATTCTGATCAATATAAAACCCAGACCCAGTATAAAAAAAACTTAGTTTAGATACCATATATGAAAAAATATATATCGCCAAGATAAATCACCTGATAAGGTTTCTTACACATGCTTTCTTTGAATATTATGGGAGAGCATCTATCCCCTTTTATGTGTTTGTGTTGGATGGGATGATACCTGGAATGTCCGTTTTGCCGTAGATAGAATTATAAGAAGAATCTGCCGTAATGATGACTCCATACCCTTACATGTTTGAACATGTTCCTCATTGAAAGGTGATTATTTGATATATTCTTTGTTACATTTTGGAATTTATTGTTTCTTAATCTATTTAAGGGTGTTGCTGATCCGAACTATGAATTATGAACTAAATATGGTATAGCCATTTATGTCACCTCCCCTTTTTCTTTGGGGTATCCATCTTGATTATTATATTTCTCTGCTTCCTCCGTTTGTAAATGTAAGACTATTCTCTTGAAAGCAAATTGACTTTTTGGCTCTGCTATAACCGTGCCATAATAATTACATCCGAATGTGTGATCATAATATGGAACCGGAGTGCCCTGTTTAGTGCGCAGCGGCTAGGTGGAACGCAAGTCTCTCCATAGCTGACGGTGCGTTCCACCCATTATATTTATCCGGAGTCTAACATCTGGGTCATGCTGCGCCTTATCACGGTCACTGCGCAGTCTCCATGTGACACGCAAGCCGTCAGAAAGATGGCGGTGCGTTTCACCAGGTAATTGGGACTGAGACTTGCGCAGAAGCGATACACAGGAGGGCGGACGCAATAAATATTACATACATCCAGAAGGGGATTAGGTGAGATCTTTATACAATTGCACAATACGATAAGTAATTACAGTATGATTATACCGAAATAGGGATTTTTGTGTACTCACCGTAAAATCCTTTTCTCCGAGCCATTCATTGGGGGACACAGACCGTGGTGTATGCTGCTGCCAATAGGAGGCTGACACTAAGTGATACAAAAAAGTTAGCTCCCCCCCTGCAGTATACACGCCCCTGCTGGCTCTCAGCTAACCAGTTTGGTGCAAAAGCAGTAGGAGATCAATAACAATATATGAGCGTATAGCATGTCATATTCTAAAAAAACAAGCATAAGCTAATAACAGGGTGGGAGCTGTGTCCCCCAATGAATGGCTCGGAGAAAAGGATTTTACGGTGAGTACACAAAAATCCCTATTTCTCCTTCGCCTCATTGGGGGACACAGACCGTGGGACGTCCCAAAGCAGTCCCTGGGTGGGGACAACAATAGATCAGGCCCTGTGTAACCGCTACTTACAAATGCGCCACCGCGGCCTGCAGAGTCCGCCTGCCCAGACTCACATCTGTGGAAGTGTGGGAATTATAGTGCTTCAAGAATGCATGCGGACTGGACGAATCCACAAGCTTGCAGGCGTGCCTTGCAGACGCCTGGTGCCTAGGACACTTGATAGACAGGGAGATACGCTGACATCTAGCACGGAAGGACTCCTGGATGGTGAAAAGAATTCACCATGTTATCATGGTCGATGAAACGGCTAAACCCTTCCTGAAAATGTCAGGAAGCCTTCCTCTACCGTCAGGAAGCCCAAATAAAACGTCCAACCTTCAGAAGGACGCCGTCCTCAAGACGTACCTACTCAGAGCACTCACTTCGTCCAGAATATGGGGGATCTTATTCCATTTTGTGGACTGGAGCCAAAAGAGATGAGGGAAGAACTAAGCCCTCATAACAGTGGTAATACAGTACCACCTTGGTAACAAGGGATGGAGATGGCCTGAGGACAACCTTGCCTCGAAGGTAATAAGGGAAAAAAGTCTGAAAGAGCAGAGAAGCTAGCTCCGAAGACTCGTCAGAGTGAGAATATCGCAGAGGAGAACGGGACGACTTTCCCTGATAGTAAAGTCTGCCCGGATGAAAAAGGAGCCTACTGTAAGGCTCCTAGGAATAATAAGGTCCCAATGATCTAACGGTATGCGATAGGGAAGAACTACGTGTGAAAACTCCCTGTGAGAAAGTCCCTACTTGCAGTTGTGCTGCGATAAGGCGAGAAGATACTAGCTCCGCAAACAAAAAACGGACGTGGTCAGTGCGGATCTCTGAGGATCACTGGGGCCCCTTTCTGCTTCCGAAAGGCTTTCGGAAGCAGTGGAAGGGGAGTTATGGAAACTGGTACCACGGCAGAACCAGAGCATGGAGAGCGATGGCTCTTGGATCTCGAGGCCGAACCACGAACTTGAGTACATTGGCCTTCAGTCTGGATGTCATCCCACCTACAACTGGAGAGCTCCAGTAAGGACAGATCTGATGGAAGACTTCGGGGTGAAGTGCCCACTGACTTGAGGCGGAACCCTGACGGCTGAATTTGTTTGCCGTTCAGAGTTCTACTTCTGGGATATATACTGCCGAGATCACTGAATAATAGACTTCGGCCCATCAGAGAAAGTGAGGTACCTCGGTTATGGCGCCTGACCGTGGGTACCTGCTAGATGACTGACGTAAGGCACCGCCGTGGCATTATCCAATTGAATTCGGATAGGGTGACCCGCCAGAAGGCAGTGGACCTGCTGTAAAACTACCGTTCAGATCTCCAGAACAATGATGGGGAGAAGAAGACTGGCATTGGTAGTTACTAATAACCATTGAACCGGGAGAAAGGCCCTGGATGAAGAAGGAGCTCAGAGACTATTGTCTGAAAGTCTGTTTGACTTGCTGAAAACGAGCGGAGCGAAGGAAACCGCTTCCATTGTCGTCACCATTTTTCCTCAGAACTCTCTTAGCAAATCGAATGAAATGAGGGGGTGAGTAATCAAGACCTCAGAACTCTCCTTGCGCGAGCTCCCTGTTGAAGGGCCATGACCTTGTCTCGAGGAAGAATTACCATCCTTCTAGAAGTGTGCAGGATCATCCTCAAAAAGGATATCTGCTGGGCTGGAAATGAGGAGAACTTGTCTAAGTGTAGCTGCCAGCCCAGGAGAGAAGGTATCGCAAGAGATATAGACGACTCAGCGTAGTCCTGGAAGGGCGGCTAGACAGACCAAACAGGGCAGGACGAGCACGCCTCTAGAGTGCAAGAGAAACATGACATCCGCCATGACCCGTGCAAACACTCTGGGTGCGGAAGCAAGGCCGAAGGACAAGGTTGTGACTTGAAAATGCTGCTGACGAATGGAAAGGCGAAGGAATTTTTGCAGAGGGCAAGCAACCCGAATGTCGATGGATGCCGGAAACTGCACCTTTTTCTGTTGAAGTAATGGCTGAGCGGAGGAACTCCATCCAAAGAAGGAGGACCATGTCAAAGGTTGTTAGAAGTTTGAGGTCCAGGGTCGATCTTACTTTTCGTTCCCCTGTTTGGAACCAAGATCCCTTAGATCTAGACTGTGCTGGACAATCCTTATACAATCCTTTGTCAGTCTCCCGCTCAAAGGATTTGATTGGCCAGTTGTTGCTGGTGTGAATCAGGGTAGTTAAGGTCTCCAGCCAGGAGACCATTGCTCTAGCAATCCATGCGGCCGCTAGGGAGGATAGAGCGCTGGACCCGAAGCCGCAAGACGGAACGAACCAGATTTGCTATCTGACAGTCCGTGGTATTTTTAATTGATGACCCATCAGGTAGGGATACTGGTAGGTATACCACAGGACATTCTACCCGGTTAATCTGCCCCATGGCAGAATGTGCGGCTGCATCCAGCAGGTCATAGTCTCTTGCCATCTCCTCTTTTCACGGTGCAGAGATAAAAATTAGGAACCCTCGATCCATCAACCTCTTAACAGGGAAGTGGAGAGGAATTGTCCGCCTTCTTGCATCATCCACTAAGTAGTGGTGATGCAGAGGGGGGAGCTCGTATGCCAAAAAGGGTGCCTCTATATGTCCACAGAGTTCAGGTCTCCAGGTGGACAGGACAGGTTGTCTGGCGTTAGGCCTGGATGCAGAAGAGGAAACATGGAGACGACACTCCGTGTGCTCGTCTGTTGATGGTGTGGGGAGATCGGTGCCCTTTAAAGGACCCGTCGCCCTTAAAAAACAGGCCAGGCATGGCATCCCACGTAGAGGCTTCTGTCCAGTGAATCGCTTATCCGAATTGAATGGCAAATGCTCTCGAGGGAGTTTAGTCTCTGAAGCTCTGGCAAGCTCAGGCAATATCCAATCCATATTCAGAGCCTTGTTGTCATCAAATCATTGGTGAGGGAGCAGGAAACGAAAAACTTCCGTTTTCTAGATACCTGTATGTTTCTAGATACCTGTATGTTTCTAGATGCCTGCACGTTTCTAGAATACTTGCTGCCCCTGCTAGCCGACGGCTCCCATGTAGGATAGGGACCCTGTATATTGGTCCTGCGAGCACTCCAAACACAGAGGGTACACAGAGGGATTCAATCTCTTGGTCAGAGAACCATGGATTGGTCAGTGAAGAAGTCCACTGAGGGGAACTAGAGGATAAAGCTGGGGTTGGCAGCGGAGGGCTCCTCGGACTGATCAAGCGCCTTTAAGACCAGTAAATACTGGTCATACGCCTTTAAGACCGGGGAATACTGGTCATGCGCCTTTAAGACCGGGGAATACTGGTCATGCGCCTTTAAGACCAGAGAATACTGGTCATGCGCCTTTAAGACCAGAGAATACTGGTCATGCGCCTTTAAGACCAGAGAATACTGGTCATGCACCTTTAAGACCAGAGAATACTGGTCATGCACCTTTAAGACCAGGGAATACTGGTCCTGCACCTTTAAGACCAGGGAATACTGGTCCTGCACCTTTAAGACCAGGGAATACTGGTCCTGCACCTTTAAGACCAGGGAATACTGGTCCTGCACCTTTAAGACCAGGGAATACTGGTCATGCACCTTTAAGACCAGGGAATACTGGTCATGCACCTTTAAGACCAGAGAGAATACTGGTCATGCACCTTTAAGACCAGGGAATACTGGTCATGCACCTTTAAGACCAGGGAATACTGGTCATGCACCTTTAAGACCAGAGAATGCTGGTCATGAACCTTTAAGACCAGAGAATACTGGTCATGCACCTTTAAGATCAGAGAATACTGGTCATGCACCTTTAAGACCAGAGAATACTGGTCATGCACCTTTAAGACCAGAGAATACTGGTCATGCACCTTTAAGACCAGAGAATACTGGTCATGCACCTTTAATACCAGAGAATACTGGTCATGCACCTTTAATACCAGAGAATACTGGTCATGCACCTTTAATACCAGAGAATACTGGTCATGCACCTTTAATACGAGAGAATACTGGTCATGCACCTTTAAGACCAGAGAATACTGGTCGTGCACCTTTAAGACCAGGGAATACTGGTCATGCACCTTTAATACCAGAGAATACTGGTCGTGCACCTTTAAGACCAGAGAATACTGGTCATGCACCTTTAAGACCAGAAAAGAAAAAAAAAAAAAGAAAAAAAATACTGTCACCCCAGTGTGAGCTGGCCGGGTGGACCAAGATGGCCACCGGGATCTGCAGAGTTGATAAAATCTCGCAGAGAGCGAGAAGCGCCAATTTGGGGGGCGGAGCCACAGACACAATGTTGAATAGGCCCAAGCCGGGTCCTAAATTTCTGTAGCCGGCGGACGTCACCAGTGGGTCGTTCCAGGCAAGACTTCCAGGATGCGGCCTACAAATCGGCCGAAGCCGGGGACTAAATTTTTGCAGCCACCCAGAGCGTTACCTCAGAGAGGTGGGCCACAGGGAAGTGGCTGAGGCTGCCTGTCAGCATGTGAATATCCCTCTGAAGATGGATCCACTCACCATTGGTGCGCGTCCCGGCATGGAGCCGCCGCGGATGTGGGTTTCAGCGCTGTTCTGTGCAGCGTGGACGGTGCAGGGATAAACCGCAATCCATCATCCGTTTGTTAGGGAGGTGGAGAGGACCCGTCCGCCTCCTTGTGCCATCCGCTTTCACAGTGGTGGGACAGTGGGGGCTGCTCGGACGCCATAGAGAGGGGCCTCTGTACATCCACGGAGTTCAGTCCGGGTGGACAGGGCCAGTTGTCCGGCATTAGGCCTGGCTCCAGGAGAGGATACATGGAGGCGACACTCCATGTGGTCGCCTGCTGCTGGTGTGGGGAGATCGGGACCATGAAAGGAACCGTTGCCCCTGAAGTGAGCTCAGGCATGGCTTCCCACGTCGCAGGAGAGGATACGGGGAGGTACACTCGCCGTGCTCGCCTGTTGATGGTTCGGGGGAGATCGGAACCTTGAAAGGAACCGTCGCCCCCTTCACTCCGTTAATTAAAAAATAAAAATTTACAGAAAAGTAAAAAATAAAATAAAAACGTTGGGGTCTGAAACAGACCCATGTGCCTCCTACAGACACTAAGCAAGAACTGGTTAGCCGAGAGCCAGCAGGAGGGTGTATACTGCAGGGAGGAGCTGAGAGCCAGCAGGAAGGTGTATACTGCAGGGGAGGAGCCGAGAGCCAGCAGGAGGGTGTATACTGCAGGGGAGGAGCCGAGAGCCAGCAGGAGGGTGTATACTGCGGGGAGGAGCTGAGAGCCAGCAGGAGGGTGTATACTGCAGGGGAGGAGCTGAGAGCCAGCAGGAGGGTGTATACTGCAGGGGAGGAGCTGAGAGCCAGCAGGAGGGTGTATACTGCAGGGGAGGAGCCGAGAGCCAGCAGGAGGGTGTATACTGCAGGGGAGGAGCCGAGAGCCAGCAGGAGGGTGTATACTGCGGGGAGGAGCTGAGAGCCAGCAGGAGGGTGTATACTGCAGGGGAGGAGCTGAGAGCCAGCAGGAGGGTGTATACTGCAGGGGAGGAGCTGAGAGCCAGCAGGAGGGTGTATACTGCAGGGGAGGAGCTGAGAGCCAGCAGGAGGGTGCATACTGCGGGGAGGAGCCGAGAGCCAGCAGGAGGGTGTATACTGCAGGGGAGGAGCCGAGAGCCAGCAGGAGGGTGTATACTGCAGGGGAGGAGCCGAGAGCCAGCAGGAGGGTGTATACTGCGGGGAGGAGCTGAGAGCCAGCAGGAGGGTGTATACTGCAGGGGAGGAGCCGAGAGCCAGCAGGAGGGTGTATACTGCAGGGGAGGAGCCGAGAGCCAGCAGGAGGGTGTATACTGCGGGGAGGAGCTGAGAGCCAGCAGGAGGGTGTATACTGCAGGGGAGGAGCCGAGAGCCAGCAGGAGGGTGTATACTGCAGGGGAGGAGCTGAGAGCCAGCAGGAGGGTGTATACTGCAGGGGAGGAGCTGAGAGCCAGCAGGAGGGTGTATACTGCGGGGAGGAGCTGAGAGCCAGCAGGAGGGTGCATACTGCGGGGAGGAGCTGAGAGCCAGCAGGAGGGTGTATACTGCGGGGAGGAGCTGAGAGCCAGCAGGAGGGTGCATACTGCGGGGAGGAGCTAACTTTTTTTGTATCACTTAGTGTCAGCCTCCTATTGGCAGCAGCATACACCCACGGTCTGTGTCCCAAAATGAGGCGAAGGAGAAAGATCTGTTTCATTTGTAAAAGACTATAGGAGCATATACATCTGGATTCTATTTAGTTTGAGGTACGCAACACTATTTTGACCCGGTTGGGATCCTGCTGTATCCCTGAGGGGGCGTAGCCTATTGAGGCGCGCGTATTTGATGTGAGCTATTTAAGGCTACTTTCACACTGGCGTTTTTTTTAATACGTCACAATGCGTCGTTAGGGGAAAAAACGCATCCTGCAAACTTGTTTGCAGGATGCGTTTTTGCCCCATAGAGTTACATTACCGACGCATTGCGACGTATTGACACACGTCGCAACCGTCTTGCGATGGTTGCGCCGTGTTGTGGCGGACCGCCGGGAGCAAAAAACGTTAAATGTAACGTTTTTTGCAGCCGACGGACCGCTTTTTCCGACCGCCCCCACCTCCCCGCACCTCACAATGGGGCAGCGGATGCGCCGGAGAAATGCATCCGCTGCACCCGTTGTGTGGCACAACGCTAGCTGTTGTGAATTCAGCTTTTGGGCTCCCTCCGGTGGTTGTAGAGGGTAATGCAGTTGTGCCTGGACTGCAGGATTGGACAGGTGTATCTACTAATTGCAAAACTGACTGGGGTATATAGCTTTGCAGGACTCTTTAGTCCCTGCCAGTTGTCCATTGTTTTTGGAGGATTCACATCCCTTCTGGTCTCTCCTGTTCGCTGTGCTTTTCTTCAAAGATAAGTCCTGGCTTTGTTTTTGCTGTCCACCTGCTGTGGACCTTATAGTTCTGTGCATTTTCATGTTTTTTCTTGTCCAGCTTTGTCTGTGAAGTATTTTTTGCAGCCTTGCTGTGTCTCTGGAGATGCAGATATACCCTCCATGTCTTTAGTCAGATGTGGTGTTTTGTATTTTCTGTGGTGGATATTTTCTAGTGTTTTAATACTGACCGCATAGTACTCTGTTCTATTCTTTCTATTTAGCTAGTATGGCCTCCTATGCTAAATCCTGATTTCATGTCTGCGTATGTTTTTTCCCTCTCCTCTCACAGTCAATATATGTGGGGGGCTGTCTGTCCTTTGGGGATTTTCTCTGAGGCAAGATAGGTTTCCTGTTTCTGTCTTTAGGGGTAGTTAGTTTCTTAGGCTGTGTCGAGGGGTCTAGGAAGTGTTAGGTACCCCCCACGGCTACTTCTAGTTGTGCTGCTAGGTTCAGGGTTTGCGGTCAGTACAGGGGCCACCTTCTCCAGAGCTCATGCTGCTCCAAGGCCACCAGATCATAACAGCTAGCGTCGGAATCTCGGCCCGACGCAATGCGACGGGCCGAATCCAACGCTAGTGTGAAAGTAGCCGAAGTCTCCACACTATAACCGCCGGTTTATGCCATTTATCTACAGAGCATCCGGCTTCATGAACATTACTTCCTCCTGATGAACCGTGAGAACGGGGAAACGTGTCGGGGCGACACCGACACACGCTAAGTCACCTTTATTATTTATCAAGAAAGTCCTTTTTGGCATGTTTTGGGCTTTGAACTGAATTGCCTTGCTATGGAATTGACTGTCTATCCATGATGGGTCGAGAATAATGACAGTTGTTGGTGGACTGGAATATTGGTTGACATTGTAGGATATCATATGTGCATTATATGCGGTGTGTTGAGAATGTTGTTACAGTATTTGGAGGCACCTAGTAAGGTCTAAATGATGATTTATTTGTCCATTTATATTTGATTCTTTTTTTCACCACTGCTCTTAGCTATATTGTTTTCCCACCATTATTGAGAGGGACATTATAGGGAAGAGAGGGACAGCCTGCGTTGAGTGGGGGCGACAAAAAATCGTTTCTTAGGGTGCCAACCTCCACAGTAAGGCAGGTGTAAGCGGTAGGTTTATCTAGGACCTTATCAGGTGATTTATCTTGGCGATATATATTTTTTCATATATGGTATCTAAACTAAGCTCTTTTTATACTGAGTCTGGGTTTTATATTGATCAGAATTAAAAGTAAACTTTTAAGGGATTGTATGTACATATATTTGATTTTTGATTCCTATATATATTTTGTTTTTTGAGTATTCACATGTGCTATATGGCAGCTGAAATAAATGGGAGACAACTGACAAGAGAATGTTATGTATTATTAACCCCTGAATGACTCGTGGTGTCCATTATCTTCACAAGTCGCTGTTAATGTAAGATGCGGGCTCAGGAGCGAAGTCTGCTGCATTGCATTGGCGGTAGAAGCAAGCTGTGTTACATAGCCAGCATCAGACTAACTGTGGCGGCTGTTAAAATGTCATCTGAGAGCAGCACAATGTACAGGCAGCATAATGTTGGGACTTTAGAGATGTGTCACTGTCACTTAGGCTTCTTTCACACTTCCGTTTTTACAGTCTGCACAGGATCCGTCAAAATGTTGAAAAGACGGATCCTGTGCAGATTGTAAAAAACGTGTGTACTGGGCCCGTCTTTCTGACGGACCCGTCGAGGCTATGTGCACCTGTTGTGTATACGTCTTCGCAGCGGTTTTCCTCTGCGAAAATGCATACACAACACAAACCAAGTTTAAAAAATTTTTAAAATCGCAGTATTCTCACCTACCGGCGTTCCACGCTGCATAGGCAGCATCAATAGTAAAAAGAGAAAGAGAGCGAGCAAAAGAGAATTTCCCTGACAGGAAATTCTTCCAGGCATGCTCAGTTTGAAAAGACGGGACCCGTCGCTGGATTCCTGCTTTTCACAGGCAGCGACGCATCCTGAGCCCATATGCTACTATTGTAGCCAGTGACAGGCAGCGCAGGATGCGTCGCTGACCGATTTTCCGACGTGCAGAAAAAACGTTCCTCCGAACGTTTTCTCTGCCCGACGGACCGTTTTTTATGCAGGATCCAGTGCACGACGGATGAAACGGATGGCCATCTGTCACAATCCGTCACTAATACAAGTCTATGAGAAAATGCAGGATCCTGCATTCTCAAAAATCAACGGATTGTGACGGGAGCTGAAAGACGGAACTGTGAAAGAGGCCTTACTGGGCTGCTTGCAGTAATTTTGATCAAATTAGTTTTTTTTTATCAGCAGGAGATTATCACTAGAGAACTATTAATCCTTACAGCCCCTATCCAAAAGACCAAGGAGTAACACGGAAGATGAAAACAGAGTTTCATATGTATACAGGGGCATCTCACAAAATTAGAATATCATCAAACAGTTAATTTATTTCAGTTCTTCAATACAAAAAGTGAAACTCATATTATATAGTCATTACAGAGTGATCTATTTCAAGTGTTTATTTCTGTTAATGTTGACGGTTATGGCTTACAGCCAATGAAAATCCAAAAGTCATTATCTCAGTAAATTAGAATACTTTATTATACCAGCTTGAAAATATGATTTTAAAATCCGCAATGTTGGCCTACTGAAATGTATGTTCAGTAAATGCACTCAATGCTTGATCAGGGCTCCTTTTGCATCAATTACTGCATCAATGCGGCGTGGCATGGAGGCAATCAGCCTGTGGTACTGCTGAGGTGTTATGGAAGCCCAGGTTGCTTTGATAGCAGCCTTCAGCTCATCTGCATTGTTGGATCTGGTGTTTCTCATCTTCCTCAATACCTCATAGATTCTCTATGGAGTTAAGGTCAGGGGAGTTTGCTGGCCAATCAAGCACAGTGATACTGTTGTTTTTAAACCAGGTAATGGTACTTTTGGCAGTATGGACAGGTGCCAAGCCCTGCTGGAGAATGACATTTCCATCTCCTTACCTTGACAAGCCAGAGATGGTATGTCACTCTCCATAAGGAGAAACAATACCCCTTAGATTCCAGTCCAGAGCCTCTCACCTAGCGAAATTAGTTCTCATGTTTCGCACTGATGAGGAACAACAGCCCGAAACAAATTGAGATACTAATTTGGCTTTTATCCTAAGTCATATTGCACGACTTGTTAAAGGGTTGATTGTGACTTGTAGGATCGCTACTTCCAACAGGTGGCGCTATAGAGTTTAAGTCCTCTTTTTCTCAGAAAAGGCAATTTGCATATTATATTTCCATCTCCAAAATGCTTGTCAGCAGAGGGATGCATGAAGTGCTCTAAAATTTCCTGGTAGACGACTGTAAAGACTTTAGTCTTGATAAAACACAGTGGATCTACACCAGCAGATGTCATGGCTCTCCAAACCATCATTGATTGTGGAAACTTCACACTAGACCTCAAGCAGCTTGGATTGTGTGCCTCTCCACTCTTCCTCCAGACTCTGGGACCTTTATTTCCAAAGTCAGCGCAGCCGTCTACCAGGAAATTTTAGAGCACTTCATACTTCCCTCTGCAGACAAGCTTTTTGGAGATGGAAATGTCATTCTCCAGCAGGACAGGACACACTGCCAAAAGTACCAATACCTGGTTTAAAAATAACAGTATCACTGTGCTTGATTGGCTCACCGTAAGTACTTACATAAATTTATACTTTATTGAAAAAATTATTTTAAAAATGTTAAATGCACCATCATCACCAACCAAGCATAAACATAGCCCAAGGGTGGTGCCTGCCCCTTTACTAGCCTGGATGTCCCTACCTGACTGCGGAGGTTGGCACCCTAAATCCTGCGCAGCAGCTTTGAGTTACCAATGTGCTGAAATTGTTTTGTGAATCGTTTTATTGCACTGGTGATTTACAGTGGGGCAAAAAAGTATTTAGTCAGTCAGCAATAGTGCAAGTTCCACCACTTAAAAAGATGAGGCGTCTGTAATTTACATCATAGGTAGACCTCAACTATGGGAGACAAACTGAGAAAAAAAAAATCCAGAAAATCACATTGTCTGTTTTTTAACAATTTATTTGCATATTATGGTGGAAAATAAGTATTTGGTCAGAAACAAACAATCAAGATTTCTGGCTCTCACAGACCTGTAACTTCTTCTTTAACCCCTTCATGACCCAGCCTATTTTGACCTTAATGACCTGGCCGTTTTTTGCAATTCTGACCAGTGTCCCTTTATGAGGTAATAACTCAGGAACGCTTCAACGGATCCTAGCGGTTCTGAGATTGTTTTTTCGTGACATATTGGGCTTCATGTTAGTGGTAAATTTAGGTCAATAAATTCTGCGTTTATTTGTGATAAAAACGGAAATTTGGCGAAAATTTTGAAAATTTCGCAATTTTCACATTTTGAATTTTTATTCTGTTAAACCAGAGAGTTATGTGACACAAAATAGTTAATAAATAACATTTCCCACATGTCTACTTTACACCAGCACAATTTTGGAAACAAAATTTTTTTTTGCTAGGAAGTTATAAGAGTTAAAATTTGACCAGCGATTTCTCATTTTTACAACGAAATTTACAAAACCATTTTTTTTAGGGACCACCTCACATTTGAAGTCAGTTTGAGGGGTCTATATGGCTGAAAATACCCAAAAGTGACACCATTCTAAAAAATGCACCCCTCAAGGTGCTCAAAACCACATTCAAGAAGTTTTTTAACCCTTCAGGTGCTTCACAGCAGCAGAAGCAACATGGAAGGAAAAAATGAACATTTAACTTTTTAGTCACAAAAATTATCTTTTAGCAACATTTTTTTTATTTTCCCAATGGTACAAGGAGAAACTGAACCACGAAAGTTGTTGTCCAATTTGTCCTGAGTACGCTGATACCTCACATGTGGTGGTAAACCACTGTTTGGGCGCACGGCAGGGCTTGGAAGGGAAGGAGCGCCATTTGACTTTTTGAATGAAAAATTGGCTCCACTCTTTAGCGGACACCATGTCACGTTTGGAGAGCCCCCGTGTGCCTAAAAATTGGAGCTCCCCCACACGTGACCCCATTTTGGAAACTAGACGCCCCAAGGAACTTATCTAGATGCATAGTGAGAACTTTGAACCCCCGGGGGCTTCACAAATTGATCCGTAAAAATGAAAAAGTACTTTTTTTTCACAAAAAAATTCTTTTAGCCTCAATTTTTTTCATTTTCACATGGGTAACAGGATAAAATGGATCCTAAAATTTGTTGGGCAATTTCTCATGAGTACGCCGATACCTCACATGTGGGGGTAAACCACTGTTTGGGCACATGGTAAGGTTCGGAAGGGAAGGAGCGCCATTTGACTTTTTGAATGAAAAATTATCTCCATCGTTAGCGGACACCATGTCGTGTTTGGAGAGCCCCCGTGTGCCTAAACATTGGAGCTCCCCCACAAATGACCCCATTTTGGAAACTAGACCCCCCAAGGAACTTATCTAGATGCATATTGAGCACTTTAAACCCTCAGGTGCTTCACAAATTGATCTGTAAAAATGAAAAAGTACTTTTTTTTCACAAAAAAATTCTTTTCGCCTCAGTTTTTCATTTTCACATGGGCAATAGGATAAAATGAATCCTAAAATTTGTTGGGCAATTTCTCCCGAGTACGCCGATACCTCATATGTGGGGGTAAACCACTGTTTGGGCACACGGCAGGGCTCGGAAGGGAAGGCGCGCCATTTGACTTTTTGAATGGAAAATTAGCTCCAATTGTTAGCGGACACCATGTCGCGTTTAGAGAGCCCCTGTGTGCCTATGCATTGGAGCTCCCCCACAAGTGACCCCATTTTGGAAACTAGACCCCCCAAGGAACTTATCTAGATGCATATTGAGCACTTTAAACCCCCAGGTGCTTCACAGAAGTTTATAATGCAGAGCCATGAAAATAAAAAATAATTTTTCTTTCCTCAAAAATGATTTTTAGCCTGGAATTTCCTATTTTGCCAAGGGTAATAGGAGAAATTGGACCGCAAATGTTGTTGTCCAGTTTGTCCTGAGTACGCTGATACCCCATATGTGGGGGTAAACCACTGTTTGGGCGCACGGCAGGGCTCGGAAGGGAAGGCACGCCAATTGGCTTTTTAAATGGAAAATTAGCTCCAATCATTAGCGGACACCATGTCACGTTTGGAGAGCCCCTGTGTGCCTAAACATTGGAGATCCCCCACATATGACCCCATTTTGGAAACTAGACCCCTAAAGGAACTAATCTAGATGTGTGGTGAGGACTTTGAACTTCCAAGTGCTTCACAGAAGTTTATAACGCAGAGCCATGAAAATAAAATAAAAATTTTATTTTCTCTAAAATGATTTTTTAGCCTGCAATTTATTATTTTCCCAAGGGTAAAAGGAGAAATTTGACCCCAAAAGTTGTTGTACAGTTTCTCCTGAGTACGCTGATACCCCATATGTGGGGGTAAACCACAGTTTGGGCACATGTCGGGGCTCGGAAGTCAAGTAGTGACATTTTGAAATGCAGACTTTGATGGAATGCTCTGCGGGCGTTACGTTGCGTTTGCAGAGCCCCTGATGTGGCTAAACAGTAGAAACCCCCCACAAGTGACCCCATTTTAGAAACTAGACCCCGAAAGGAACTTATCTAGATGTGAGGTGAGCACTTTGAACCCCCAAGTGCTTCACAGAAGTTTATAACACAGAGCAGTGAAAATAATAAATACGTTTTCTTTCCTCAAAAATAATTTTTTAGCCCAGAATTTTTTATTTTCCCAAGGGTTACAGGAGAAATTGGACCCCAAAAGTTGTTGTCCAGTTTCTCCTGAGTACGCTGATACCCCATATGTGGGGGTAAACCACTGTTTGGGCACACGTCGGGGCTCAGAAGGGAAGTAGTGACTTTTGAAATGCAGACTTTGATGGAATGGTCTGCGGGCGTCACGTTGCGTTTGCAGAGCCCCTGGTGTGCCTAAACAGTAGAAACCCCCCACAAGTGACCCCATTTTGGAAACTAGACCCCCCAAGGAACTTATCTAGATATGTGGTGAGCACTTTGAACCCCCAAGTGCTTCACAGACGTTTACAACGCAGAGCCGTGAAAATAAAAAATCATTTTTCTTTCCTCAAAAATGATGTTTTAGCAAGCAATTTTTTATTTTCTCAAGGGTAACAGGAGAAATTGGACCCCAGTAATTGTTGCCCAGTTTGTCCTGAGTACGCTGATACCCCATATGTGGGGGTAAACCACTGTTTGGGCACATGTCGGGGCTCGGAAGTCAAGTAGTGACGTTTTGAAATGCAGACTTTGATGGAATGGTCTGCGGGCGTCACGTTGCGTTTGCAGAGCCCCTGGTGTGCCTAAACAGTAGAAACCCCCCACAAGTGACCCCATTTTGGAAACTAGACCCCCCAAGGAACTTATCTAGATATGTGGTGAGCACTTTGAACCCCCAAGTGCTTCACAGACGTTTACAACGCAGAGCCGTGAAAATAAAAAATCATTTTTCTTTCCTCAAAAATGATGTTTTAGCAAGCAATTTTTTATTTTCTCAAGGGTAACAGGAGAAATTGGACCCCAGTAATTGTTGCCCAGTTTGTCCTGAGTACACTGATACCCCATATGTGGGGGTAAACCACTGTTTGGGCACACGTCGGGGCTCGGAAGGGAAGGAGCACCATTTGACTTTTTGAATAAAACATTGGCTGGAATCAATGGTGGCGCCATGTTGCGTTTGGAGACCCCCTGATGTGCCTAAACAGTGGAAACCCCTCAATTCTAACGCCAACACACCCCTAACCCTTATCCCAACTGTAGCTGTAACCCTAACCACAACCCTAACCGCAACACACCCCTAACCACAACCCTAACCCCAACACACCCCTAACCCTAACCACAACCCTAATTCCAACCCAACCCTAACCCTAAGGCTATGTACCCACGTTGCGGATTCGTGTGAGATTTTTCCGCACCATTTTTGAAAAATCCGCGGGTAAAAGGCACTGCGTTTTACCTGCGGATTTACTGCGGATTTCACCTGCGGATTCCTATTGAGGAATAGGTGTAAAACGCTGCGGAATCCGCACAAAGAATTGACATGCTGCGGAAAATACAACGCAGCGTTTCCGTGCGGTATTTTCCGCACCATGGGCACAGCGGATTTGGTTTTCCATAGGTTTACATGGTACTGTAAACCTGATGGAACACTGCTGCGAATCCGCAGCCAAATCCGCACCGTGTGCACATAGCCTAATTCTAAAGGTATGTGCACACGCTTCGGAAAACGCTGCGGATCCGCAGCAGTTTCCCATGAGTTTACATTTCAATGTAAACCTATGGGAAACAAAAATCGCTGTACACATGCTGCGGAAAAACTGCACGGAAACGCAGCGGTTTACATTCCGCAGCATGTCACTTCTTTCTGCGGATTCCACAGCGGTTTTACAACTGCTCCAATAGAAAATCGCAGTTGTAAAACCGCAGTGAAATGCGCAGAAAAACCGCGGTAAATCTGCCATAAATCCGCAGCGGTTTAGCACTGCGGATTTATCAAATCCGCTGCGGAAAAATCCGCAGAGGACCAGAATACGTGTGCACATACCGAAACCCTAACCCTACCCCTAACCCTACCCCTAACCCTACCCCTAACCCTACCCCTAACCCTAACCCTACCCCTAACCCTACCCCTACCCCTAACCCTAACCCTACCCCTAACCCTACCCCTACCCCTAACCCTACCCCTAACCCTACCCCTAACCCTAACCCTAGTTCTAACTCCAACCTTAGTGAAAAAAAAAAAAAATTCTTTATTTTATTATTGTCCCTATCTATGGGGGACAAATGGGGGGGGTCATTTACTGTTTTTTTATTTTGACCACTGTGATAGATTATATCACAGTGATCAAAATTCACATTGGAACGAATCTGCCGGCCGGCAGATTCGGCGGGCGCACTGCGCATGCGCCCGCCATTTTGGAACATGGCGGCGCTCGGGGAAGAAGACGGACGGGACCCCGCCAGGATCGGTAAGTATAGGGGGGGGAGATCAGGGCACGGGGGGGCGTCGGAGCACGGGGGGGGAGGGATCGGAGCATGGGGGAGAGTGATCGGTGTGCGGGCGGGTGGATCGGTGTGCAGGGGGGTGGATCGGTGTGCAGGGGGGGTGGATCGGTGTGCAGGGGGGGTGGTTCGGAGCACGGGGGGGGGATCGGAGTGCGGGGGGGTTTGATTGGAGCACGGGGGGGTGTGATTGGAGCACGGGGGGAGCGGGCAGGAGGACGGGGGAGCGGAGCACAGGACGGAGGGGAGCGGGCCACAGATCGGGGGGCTGGGGGGGCGATCGGTGGGGTGGGGTGGGGGCACATTAGTATTTCCAGCCATGGCCGATGATATTGCAGCATCGGCCATGGCTGGATTGTAATATTTCACCATTTTTTTAGGTGAAATATTACAAATCGCTCTGATTGGCAGTTTCACTTTCAACAGCCAATCAGAGCGATCGTAGCCACGAGGGGGTGAAGCCACCCCCCCTGGGCTAAACTACCACTCCCCCTTTCCCTGCAGATCGGGTGAAATGGGAGTTAACCCTTTCACCCGGCCTGCAGGGACGCGATCTTTCTGTGACACAGCATATGCGTCACAGGTCGGATTGGCACCGACTTTCATGACGCATACGCTGTGTCACAGGTCGGGAAGGGGTTAAGAGTCTCCTCTTTCCTCCACTCATTACCTGTAGTAATGGCACCTGTTTAAACTTGTTATCAGTATAAAAAGACACCTGTGCACACCCTCAAACAGTCTGACTCCAAACTCCACTATGGTGAAGACCAAAGAGCCGTCAAAGGACACCAGAAACAAAATTGTAGCCCTGCACCAGGCTGGGAAGACTGAATCTGCAATAGCCAACCAGCTTGGAGTGAAGAAATCAACAGTGGGAGCAATAATTAGAAAATGGAAGACATACAAGACCACTGATAATCTCCCTCGATCTGGGGCTCCACGCAAAATCCCACCCCGTGGGGTCAGAATGATCACAAGAACGGTGAGCAAAAATCCCAGAACCATGCGGGGGGACCTAGTGAATGAACTGCAGAGAGCTGGGACCAATGTAACAAGGCCTACCATAAGTAACACACTACGCCACCATGGACTCAGATCCTGCAGTGCCAGACGTGTCCCACTGCTTAAAGGGACTCTGTCACCTGAATTTGGAGGGAACAATCTTCAGCCATGGAGGCAGGGTTTTGGGGTTTTTGATTCACCCTTTCCTTACCCGCTGGCTGCAATATTGGATTGAAGTTCATTCTCTGTCCTCCATAGTACACGCCTGCGCAAGGCAAGATTACGTTGTGCAGGCATGTACTACGGAGGACAGAGAATGAACTTCAATCCAATATTGCAGCCAGCATGCAGCCAGCGGGTAAGGAAAGGGTGAATCAAAAACCCCAAAACCCCGCCTTCATGGCTGAAGATTGTTCCCTCCAAATTCAGGTGACAGTGTCCCTTTAAGCCAGTACATGTCCGGGCCCGTCTGAAGTTTGCTAGAGAGCATTTGGATGATCCATAGGAGTTTTGGGAGAATGTCCTATGGTCTGATGAAACCAAACTGGAACTGTTTGGTAGAAACACAACTTGTCGTGTTTGGAGGAAAAAGAATACTGAGTTGCATCCATCAAACACCATACCTACTGTAAAGCATGGTGGTGGAAACATCATGCTTTGGGGCTGTTTCTCTGCAAAGGGGCCAGGACGACTGATCCGGGTACATGAAAGAATGAATGGGGCCATGTATCGTGAGATTTTGAGTGCAAACCTCCTTCCATCAGCAAGGGCATTGAAGATGAAACGTGGCTGGGTCTTTCAACATGACAATGATCCAAAGCACACCGCCAGGGCAACGAAGGAGTGGCTTCGTAAGAAGCATTTCAAGGTCCTGGAGTGGCCTAGCCAGTCTCCAGGTCTCAACCCTATAGAAAACCTTTGGAGGGAGTTGAAAGTCCGTGTTGCCAAGCGAAAAGCCAAAAACATCAGTGCTCTAGAGGAGATCTGCATGGAGGAATGGGCCAACATACCAACAACAGTGTGTGGCAACCTTGTGAAGACTTACAGAAAATGTTTGACCTCTGTCATTGCCAACAAAGGATATATTACAAAGTATTGAGATGAAATTTTGTTTCCACCATAATATGCAAATAAAATGTTAAAAAAAAGACAATGTGATTTTTTGGATTTTTTTTTTCTCAGTTTGTCTCCCATAATTGAGGTCTACCTATGATGTAAATTACAGACGCCTCTCATCTTTTTAAGTGGTGGAACTTGCACTATTGCTGACTGACTAAATACTTTTTTGCCCCACTGTATGTATTTTTAGATTTTTGGTGTCAGAACAAAATTACTTGCCTGTGGAGGAATGAGTCTGAATCCAGATTGGGTATTGATAAACTTCTCTAAATAAGAGCTATAGTGCCTATCAGAGGTGAGATCAATGACAATGTGGATGACCAATTGCTGACCTAGTGTCTACATCAATATGGGCAATGTGCAATAACACTATCCAATAGAAAGTATATTAAGGGGGATGCCATAATTGAAGATATCTAACTAGAGAGAGATACAATAATGGGTTCCCAACACTAGGTGGCACTAAAATAGAAATAAATTTGTGGGGTTATATACCTTCTGCGCTTTGTATGATTTATGGACATTGCTATGTATGGATGACTCCTATATCTTTCCTCTATATGGTATTAATCTGAATACCTACAGTATCATGGAGGGAATATGATTATTTGTGATAGTGTGATAGATATCTATTGATCCTGTTTAACCATCTTTGATGGCACAAGTTGACGTTGCATGCTGAATGTTCAATAGCTCTAAGATTAGATAACCAATCATGATTACACACTGGACCTTTTACCAATCTGAATAGAGTATATATAGATCAGCTAGTAGTTCACAGTTATATCAGTTAAACAGTCTATAGTTAGAGGATAAAGTATCATTTAGAGAAGCTTTAGCAGCATTGTCCAAATAACTTCTTATATGTATATTTAATCTGTCACTTTTTCCTCATTTTCCCCACTCCCCTGCCAATAAGAGGGCCTACTAGGGCCAGCAGGGTGAGCCGACGAGGAGCGGGGGCGCCACTGCGCAGGATTTAGGGTGCCAACCTCCGCAGTCAGGTAGGGACATCCAGGCTAGTATAGGGGCAGGTCCCTTGGGCTATGTTTATGCTTGGTTGGTGATGGTGGTGCATTTAACATTTTGAAAATAATGTTTTCAATAAAGTATAAATTTATGTAAGTACTTACGGTGAGCTTTTGAAAGGTTATATACTTACGTTATCCATTTTTTAAACTGTGCTTGATTGGCCAGCAAACTCGCCTGACCTTAAAGGGAACCTGTCACCTGAATTTGGCGGGACTGGTTTTGGGTCATATGGGCGGAGTTTTCGGGTGTTTGATTCACCCTTTCCTTACCTGCTGGCTGCATGCTGGCTGCAATATTGGATTGAAGTTCATTCTCTGTCCTCCGTAGTACACGCCTGCGCAAAGTAATCTTACCTTGCACAGGCGTGTACTATGGAGGACAGAGAATGAACTTCAATCCAATATTTCGGCCAGCATGCAGCCAGCAGGTAAGGAAAGGGTGAATCAAACACCCGAAAACTCCGCCCATATGACCCAAAACTGGTCCCGCCAAATTCAGGTGACAGGTTCCCTTTAACCCCATAGAGAATCTATGGGGTATTGTCAAGAGGAAGATGAGAAACACCAGACCCAACAATGCAGATGAGCTGAAGGCTGCTATCAAAGCAAGCTGGGCTTCCACAACACCTCAGCAGTGCCACAGGCTGATCGCCTCCATGCCATGCCGCCATCGATGCAGTAATTGATGCCAAAGGAGCCCCGACCAAGTATTAAGTGCATTTACTGAATATACATTTCAGTAGGCCAACATTTCAGATGTTAAAATCATTTTCCAAGCTGGTGTTATAAAGTATTCTAATTTACTGAGATAATGACTTTTGGGTTTTCATTCGTGTAAGCCATAATCATCAACAATAACAGAAATAAACACTTGAAATAGATCACTGTGATTGTAATGACTCTATATACAACCCCAGAAAGTTGTCATTTGAAATCACTTTAGTTTTGTGCCATGTTTGTGATCTGCTTTTTTTTCTACAAAATTAAACAACTGAATGAACATCCTCCAAGGCCGGTGATTCCATAATTTTTGCCAGGGGTTGTAATATATGAGTTTCACTTTTTGTATTAAAGAACTGAAATAAATTAACTTTCTGATGATATTCTAATTTTGAGAGAATCACCTGTATGTCCTAAGGTTGCTTGGTCTCCAGTAGTCCATCAGATGTAGTAAATGGACCTTGTCAGGACCCGTGCCCGTCCCAAACCGCCGCTATAGCTTTACAGACGCCGATTACCGTGCTCTAACAAGCGGCTTTATGTTACACAATAACATTACTGTCATGAAAAAATGGACTTTAATTCTACTGTTTGGTGTATGTGAATAGACCAGCACAAGTCCAGTGGTGGAACTTCTCCACAGACAGAAGGCAGGAGGATCTAATTTGCCACAATTAATTTGATGAATAACAAGTTTATCGATTGCCTTATTGTTGTCTATACTGGGAGCCCAGTACACGTCTCCTGACGTAGCTCCATTCCCAACTGACAGGACAGCCGGCAGCAGAACACAGGCGGCCATGCCCTGCGCACCCACTACACGCTCTCCACAGGCCCCGCAGCTGTATACACAGGAGCCGGGCAGCTAGGGCAGGCGCTGTGCCTACACCGGCCATTTCTAGCTATGGACGTACTGGTGACAGGCAGCACTGACAAGAACATCCTGCGCCCACAGCAGCCTGCAGAGAAATCACATACGGGGTACAAAAGGTGGCGTTCTCCTTTAAGGCCGAGCACAGAAAAGGGTTATAAAGCCTGCCAGTCCGCCACAGCCGCGCTCCTTACCCCTGAGCTGAATGCGCCTCCGCAGCCAATCAACGTCATTATATAGGACCCAGGATCAGAGCGAGCCCCATTGTGACGTCACACGCGCGCCGGGATGGCTTCTACACATGCGCAATGACAACCAATGACAAACTAGCACAGGACTCTCACGTGACTCTGTAGGCACATACACAACTAGTCATAAGTGGGCGGGTTAGTCAGCCCGGAGTGTGGCCCCGCCCCCGGTACGGCTGGGAGCTAAGCTGCCTGCTGCTAACTGACTGAAGTAACCGATTAATAAAGTTATTGTAAAATCCACGCTTGTACGGCGGCCTGTAGAGGAAAAAACCAGAGTAGGGAGTAAGAATCCTGTCTGATTGCAACAGTTTGTGCCCTGTCACAGTGGGCTGCAGGCCACAATGCTACGGAAACTTTACAATTTACTTTTCCCAAGAATGGAGGGATTTTATAGTATACTGCTTGTTGCCTAGGCTACCGGCCTCCACTGCAGTAGTGACAACTCTTGCAGTGCCTACAAGATTATTCCTATAGAGCTTGGAAGCGCTGCTCTAGAGAGCATGGTTGGCGCTAGGTCCTGCCAGCTTCAGTGCTTGGTATAACATCAGGAGGCCAGGGAGCGGTGTGCTCCTGATCCATGCTGCCCATACACAGGCAGCACGGGTCAGATCCTGGTGGCATGCTTACAGCCAGGCTGGGTATAGAACGTTCCAGAGTCTCCATAGTTAGGAGGTCCAAGGACAAGACTAGCCCAGCGCTGCTCCGAAACAGCATCTCCCAGCACCGCCCCAGACATTTACAGGGCTCCACTGAGGGAGAAAAATAAGCGAACAGCCAGAACCAGTGGGGGACTGGGAGCAGTAGGGACAATAGTCCTGGGAGTGGAGATCAGGGCAACTTAGGTAATGATAGCCCAAATGGACAGCCATGTCAGTTCCTCCATCGTGTAGATGGCATTGCCATGGACAGGGCATTGCTGCTCACACTGAATGGGCGGTGTGGTAGGCACTGCTGTGGCTATGTCACTAATATGAGCACTGATGTGGCAGGAGTGCAGTGATGATAGTGGCCCCTGTCGGGAAGGAGTGCAGTGATGATAGTGGCCCCTGTCGGGCAGGAGTGCAGTGATGATAGTGGCCCCTGTCGGGCAGGGGTGCAGTGATGATAGTGGCCCCTGTCGGGCAGGGGTGCAGTGATGATAGTGGCCCCTGTCGGGCAGGAGTGCAGTGATGATAGTGGCCCCTGTCGGGCAGGAGTGCAGTGATGATAGTGGCCCCTGTCGGGAAGAAGTGCAGTGATGATAGTGGCCCCTGTCGGGCAGGAGTGCAGTGATGATAGTGGCCCCTGTCGGGCAGGGGTGCAGTGATGATAGTGGCCCCTGTCGGGCAGGGGTGCAGTGATGATAGTGGCCCCTGTCGGGCAGGAGTGCAGTGATGATAGTGGCCCCTGTCGGGCAGGGGTGCAGTGATGATAGTGGCCCCTGTCGGGCAGGAGTGCAGTGATGATAGTGGCCCCTGTCGGGAAGAAGTGCAGTGATGATGATGGCCCCTGTCGGGCAGGAGTGCAGTGATGATAGTGGCCCCTGTCGGGCAGGAGTGCAGTGATGATAGTGGCCCCTGTCGGGAAGGAGTGCAGTGATGATGGTGGCCCCTGTCGGGCAGGAGTGCAGTGATGATAGTGGCCCCTGTCGGGCAGGAGTGCAGTGATGATAGTGGCCCCTGTCGGGCAGGAGTGCAGTGATGATAGTGGCCCCTGTCGGGCAGGAGTGCAGTGATGATAGTGGCCCCTGTCGGGCAGGGGTGCAGTGATGATAGTGGCCCCTGTCGGGCAGGAGTGCAGTGATGATAGTGGCCCCTGTCGGGCAGGAGTGCAGTGATGATAGTGGCCCCTGTCGGGCAGGGGTGCAGTGATGATAGTGGCCCCTGTCGGGCAGGAGTGCAGTGATGATAGTGGCCCCTGTCGGGCAGGGGTGCAGTGATGATAGTGGCCCCTGTCGGGCAGGAGTGCAGTGATGATAGTGGCCCCTGTCGGGAAGGAGTGCAGTGATGATAGTGGCCCCTGTCGGGCAGGAGTGCAGTGATGATAGTGGCCCCTGTCGGGCAGGAGTGCAGTGATGATAGTGGCCCCTGTCGGGCAGGAGTGCAGTGATGATAGTGGCCCCTGTCGGGCAGGGGTGCAGTGATGATAGTGGCCCCTGTCGGGCAGGAGTGCAGTGATGATAGTGGCCCCTGTCGGGAAGGAGTGCAGTGATGATAGTGGCCCCTGTCGGGCAGGAGTGCAGTGATGATAGTGGCCCCTGTCGGGCAGGAGTGCAGTGATGATAGTGGCCCCTGTCGGGCAGGGGTGCAGTGATGATAGTGGCCCCTGTCGGGCAGGGGTGCAGTGATGATAGTGGCCCCTGTCGGGAAGGAGTGCAGTGATGATAGTGGCCCCTGTCGGGCAGGAGTGCAGTGATGATAGTGGCCCCTGTCGGGCAGGAGTGCAGTGATGATAGTGGCCCCTGTCGGGCAGGGGTGCAGTGATGATAGTGGCCCCTGTCGGGAAGGAGTGCAGTGATGATAGTGGCCCCTGTCGGGAAGGAGTGCAGTGATGATAGTGGCCCCTGTCGGGCAGGAGTGCAGTGATGATGGTGGCCCCTGTCGGGCAGGAGTGCAGTGATGATAGTGGCCCCTGTCGGGAAGGAGTGCAGTGATGATAGTGGCCCCTGTCGGGCAGGAGTGCAGTGATGATAGTGGCCCCTGTCGGGCAGGAGTGCAGTGATGATAGTGGCCCCTGTCGGGCAGGAGTGCAGTGATGATAGTGGCCCCTGTCGGGCAGGGGTGCAGTGATGATAGTGGCCCCTGTCGGGAAGGAGTGCAGTGATGATAGTGGCCCCTGTCGGGAAGGAGTGCAGTGATGATAGTGGCCCCTGTCGGGCAGGAGTGCAGTGATGATGGTGGCCCCTGTCGGGCAGGAGTGCAGTGATGATAGTGGCCCCTGTCGGGAAGAAGTGCAGTGATGATGGTGGCCCCTGTCGGGCAGGAGTGCAGTGATGATAGTGGCCCCTGTCGGGCAGGAGTGCAGTGATGATGGTGGCCCTTGTCGGGAAGGAGTGCAGTGATGATGGTGGCCCCTGTCGGGCAGGAGTGCAGTGATGATAGTGGCCCCTGTCGGGCAGGAGTGCAGTGATGATAGTGGCCCCTGTCGGGCAGGAGTGCAGTGATGATGGTGGCCCCTGTCACCAGGACTGATTTTGCCATCCTGGTTGTAGACTGGCTGGTGTAATACCTAACGTCACCGCTAGATGGCAGGGCACACAGCGTACTCTAGCAGCAGGCCGCTTGTGTGCAGAAGTCCGCGCCATCTCTATTGGCCCTAAGGGTGGAGCGGACTCCTACAAGATGTCTCCTGCGATTGCAGACATGGCCGGATCACGTGCTTTCCCTCCAAGATGAGACGAGCCTCTGGAAGAAAGCACGGTCCTGTACCAGCGCCCAGGAGGACACCGAAGAAGCGGCTTTCACAGGTGACTGACACCCGGGGTTTCCTATGCCAGGATGAGACAATTGGGGGTTGTAATGATGAGGGAGCATTCAATGTTGTTACTCCTAGCAACCATATTGGTGCCATTGTGCGCTGTGGGTGGGCTCACAGGAGTTTAGGGTCCGTTTCTACCATCCAGTTATAGATACGGTCGGAAAGACCCCAGAAGGTCATGACCTGCCCGTACCCCACTGTGGGCCGCCGTGCGCTCCAGGAGGGGTCTGTGACTAGCCGTCGTCTTCTGGGGCAGGGAATCTGCCAGTGGGGTCCGCACTACTGCGTCCCCCATTCGTGGGAAAGGCTGAGAGGGGCTTTCACTGTCAGCAGAGTGGGCAAACCGCGTGCAGCCATGTAAGATAACAGCGCCAGACGGTGCGCCCGCTCTCCGACACTGCGCCCGCTCTCCGACACTGCGCCTGTGGATTTCCTGTGATAACTAGCATTGGGCGGGGGGCATTTTCTTCCGTATGCAGATAATCACTTGTTGCTTTGCAGATTTGTTTCCCAGGTGAAATCCACACTCCACCAGGATACAGCGGGCATTGATCTGTAGGATGAAGCTGTCGCGTCTGGATGACCTGACCGAGCCGCTCGCCATGGACGAGGCCAGGAAGCACTTGATTGACCAGATAATGCACATTACCTTAGACATCCTCTACCTGCTGACTGGAGAGGTGAGGGCTTCTGCAGGGACGCGGAAAGGATTCTGGAAATTACTCGGGCACCCCTTTATATCTCCATTAAAGGGAGTGTCTGGTTTCATATAACCTTTATAGGGTTAATCCCGTCTGAGCCGTGAAGGGATGTTAGAGAGGCTGCAGCTGATTCCTTAGTTGGACCTGAGGGAGCTATTCCCATGAGAGCTGGACATGCCTACTAAATCCCCTGCCTCCTCCTCTCTGTCTCACTAGACTTTGACAGCGCTGCAGGCAATCACCGGGATCCTGAGTGATGGTGCAACACTGCTTAGTCCAGTAATTGGCTGCAGTTGAAGTTCAGACTTTCAGCTTTCATTTGAGGGTATCCACATTAAAATTGGATGAAGGGTTTAGGAATTTCAGCTCCTTAACATGTGCCACCCTGTTTTTAAAGGGACCAAACGTAATTGGACAGATTCAATAATTGTAAATAAAATGTTCATTTTTAGTACTTGGTTGAAAACCCTTTGTTGGCAATGGCTGCCTGAAGTCTTGAACTCGTGGACATCACCAGACGCTGTGCTTCCTCTTTTTTGATGCTCTGCCAGGACTTCACTGCGGTGGTTTTCAGTTGCTGTTTGTTTGTGGGCCTTTCTGTCTGAAGTTTCGTCTTTAACAAGTGAAATGCATGCTCAATTGGGTTGAGATCAGGTGACTGACTTGGCCATTCAAGAATATTCCACTTCTTTGCTTTAATAAACTCCTGGGTTGCTTTGGCCTTATGTTTTGGGTCATTGTCCATCTGTAGTATGAAACGACGACCAATCAGTTTGGCTGCATTTGGCTGGATCTGAGCACACAGTATGTCTCTGAATACCTCAGAATTCATTCGGCTGCTTCTGTCCTGCGTCACATCATCAATAAACACTAGTGACCCAGTGCCACTGGCAGCCATACATGCCCAAGCCATCACACTGCCTCCGCCGTGTCTTACAGATGATGTGGTATGCTTTGGATCATGAGCTGTACCACGCCTTCGCCATACTTTTCTCTTTCCATCATTCTGGTAGAGGTTGATCTTGGTTTCATCTGTCCAAAGAATGTTCTTCCAGAACTGTGCTGGCTTTTTTAGATGTTTTTTAGCGAAGCCCAGTCTAGCCTTTTTATTCTTGATGCTTATGAGTGGCTTGCACCGTGCAGTGAACCCTCTGTATTTACTTTCATGCAGTCTTCTCTTTATGGTAGATTTGGATATTGATACGCCGACCTCCTGGAGAGTGTTGTTCACTTGGTTGGCTGTTGTGAAGGGGTTTCTCTTCACCATGGAGATTATTCTGCGATCATCCATCACTGTTGTCTTCCGTGGGCGCCCAGGTCTTTTTCCATTGATGAGTTCACCAGTGCTTTCTTTCTTTCTCAGATTTTGCCACTCGTAATATTGTAGCAATTTCTCGGATGGGTTTTTTCTGTTTTCGCAGCTTAAGGATGGCTTGTTTCACCTGCATGGAGAGCTCCTTTGACCGCATGTTTACTTCACAGCAAGACCTTCCAAATGCAAGCACCACACCTCAGATCAACTCCAGGCCTTTTATCTGCTTAATTGAGAATGGCATAACGAAGGAATTGCCCACACCTGTCCATGAAATAGCCTTGGAGTCAATTGTCCAATTACTTTTGGTCCCTTTAAAAAACAGGGTGGCACATGTTAAGGAGCTGAAACTCCTAAACCCTTCATCCAATCTTAATGTGGATACCCTCAAATGAAAGCTGAAAGTCTGAACTTCAATTGCATCTGATATGTTTTGTTTAAAATTCATTGTGGTAATGTCTATAACCAAAATTAGAAAAATGTTGTCTCTGTCCAAATATATATGGGCGTAACTGTAACGTGTCTCAGGCATACCACTAGAACATGAAGCGATTCCTGGCGATTGTAGTCACGACATAGTCCACGGAGCGTCCGCTATGTCCACTAAAGTCACTATTGCAATCCACAGGATTACGTTGTATTAAAGATGTCTGGTGGCCGGGTCACGCACAGCAGCAGCCCCATTGTGTCGGGGGGATTCTGTAGGAATCTGAGCCCCAACCAAGATCCCCAACCTGCCGGAAGGAGAGAAGAGGGAACGAATAACCAGAAGATTCTAGAACTCACCAATACGATCACCCAGCTGCTGACGGGAGAGGTGAGCGCTTCCGGGAATGTGAGTGGGGCAGTTATGCCATGGAAGTGACCGCACATCTGTCTAATGAATGTGGTGCGGCTCTGTAATTTTTATGGGGTCTAATAAAATTCTGAATGTGCTAGGCATCCCATGTAATTGTCATTTATCCGTGTGACAGCTTCCTATAGGGTGTCAGGATGTCACCGTTTATTTCTCCATGGAGGAGTGTGATGATTTAGAAAAGCCCAATGCTTCAGTATTGGATGTTCGTTCTGGAGACCAGCAGCAAAACCCATCTCCTGGTAAGTGCACTTCTGACTTAGATGTTTATTAGATGATCGACCCAGATCTCCCTCCCCTCCAGCACCGACTTAATAATCCTAAACTGAAGAGCTGTCAGCCACTAGTCAGGCCTGCCCATGCTTAAAGGGATATTCCCATCTCCAAGGTCCTATGCCAATATTTAGTAGGTCTAGTAATAATAATATTAGCAAATACCTCCAATTACAAATGTAGTATAGTTCTTCTGATTTGCTATGTCCAAGCATTGCAGGACCTTAGGTATCCATGGTTACAACTAGTGATGAGCGAATATACTCGTTACTCGAGATTTCCTGAGGACGCTCGGGGGTCCTCCGAGTATTTTTTTAGTGCTCAAGAGATTTAGTTTTTAGCTCCGCAGCTGAATGATTTACATCTGTTAGCCAGCATAAGTACATGTGGGGATTCCCTAGCAACCAGGCAACCCCCACATGTACTTATGCTGGCTAACAGATGTAAATCATTCAGCTGTGGCGATGAAAACTAAATCTCCGAGCACTAAAAAATACTCGGAGGACCCCCGAGCATGCTCAGGAAATCTCGAGTAACGAGTATATTCGCTCATCACTAGTTACAACCACTAGCAACTAACTGTCACTATATCAGTGGTCGAATACCCCTTTAATCCTTCTAGTTGACTGCCGTAGGTTGGCGCACTGCTTATATGTGGGACATTCCTAGGCTTTCCTCTTACAGATGTGTTCACCCACAAAGGGATGGTTTGAACCTGATAACGATCACATTGAAGGCAGATTCTGGTGTAAAATAAGAAATCTGGCATTTTTACCACATCACTCCAGAGTTTGCCATCACAGAAACATCCAGTGATGCACTGTGCCAGTCACCTGACCGCTGCAGCTAATCGCTGTCATTTTTTTTTCATTCATCAATTGTATTAAAAGGGGTTGTCCAGGTTTGACGGCAAAGTCTTCCATCAGGCTATGTGAATGCACACCTGGTGTGCCCGCTGTCTTGAATAACTGGCATTGCTGCAGTGAGCCAGCGGTGACATGAGCGAGCGAAACGATCAGTCACTTGCCGACTAGGCAGTTTTCGATTCACTTCTTTTGACCGAAATAGGATGAGACCAGTCTGCACATGACTGCATGTATACAAATCTTATATGTGACAAGTGTAACATCTTACGACTTCAATCTCAGGATGTGACCAGTTTAACCCCTTCATGACCAGGCGATTTTTCATTTTAATTTTTTTTCCTTCCCTTCTTCCAAGAGCCATAACTTTTTTTTCTTTTCCTTCCACTTGCTTTTTGTGGGACGAATTCTACTTTTGATTGACACCATCCATTTTTATCAGGTAATGCACTGGAAAGCAGGAAAAAATCTAAGTGCGTTGAAATTGCAAAAAAAAAGTCAATTCCACAGTTTTTTGAGTTTTTTATTTTTGCATTTGTCGTCATTTTCTGAAACCCGTAACATTTTTGCGATCTTTGGCTATGTGATGGCTTATTTTTTGCGCCCTGAGCAGACGTTTTTACTGATACTCTGTTTAATCACCTTACAATTGCATTGTACCAGCGACCAGAATAATGTAATTTTGGCTTTTCGATTGTTTGTTTTTTCTCGTTACTCCATTTACTGATCGGATTAATTTTATTTTATATTTTAATAGGAATTTTTGCAAATGCAGCGATACCGAATATGTGTATATTACATCTTTTAAAAATTTTGTTTTATTTTTAATGGGGCAAAAGGGGGGGTGATTTGAACTTTTGTGGGGGGGGGGGTTTCATATTTTAAATTTGTTTAAAAAAATTTCCTTGTATTTAATAGTCCCTTAATAGTCTGAACGCTTGTATATACATAACAATTATAGAGAAAATCAAGATCACCTATGAACGTCAGCTAAACGCTGGCTTTCACAGGATGATCGTCATGACAAGCATGGAGGTCTCCGGGAGATCCTCAAGTGTCACGGCAATCTTTTGGCGCCCCATGATCACATCAAAGCTTGCCGATAGATGCTTGGGATGACACGCCCCTATGCTGGCAAGTGTTAATTGCGCTGTCAGAGATTGACAGCAGTATTTAACAGGTTAATAGCCACGGGCGGAGCTCCACTCTACCCACGACTGTTAGAGGCACATTATGGCTGATTAAATCAGCTATCATCTACCTGGAAAGATGTGGTCTTGGTGTGTGGGTCCGCATGAAAGCCAGAGACCCGACATATGATGCAACTGTACATGCTACGTTGTGATGGGGTTAAACAAGCACTCCTTTTTTATGGTATATATCTGTAAATGGTTGTGTAAGTGTGTTTTGATATACTGAGTGATTGTCATCTTTCTTGGTTTCCAGCACTTCTCCGGTCCTCTTCTGAGTCCTGTGATGGATCTTCTGACCAGCTGGCTCACCCAGATTTCTACGTGTGATCCGGAAGTTTATAATGGAAGTCTATGGAGTCTCGTTCTGAACCTCCATAGGTTTACATTGAAAAAGCCAAGGCTCCATAGACTTGCATGGTAAACGAGACTTCTGGCTTATACACAGAACTCTGTATGAGCCAGCTGATCAGAAGAGCCATCACTTGACTTAGAAGAGGACTGGAAGCCAGGGAAGATGGCTATCGGTGAGTATATTATCACACTTAGGGTGCAGTCAGACAGCCTTGTATATAGGACTGAGATCGGAACACAGTGCACGGACTGGCCAGTAGCTGTCCTGACCGAAGCGTGAGGGCTGCATAGAAATCCATGAAGCTGTCAGGAGAGCCTTGGCCAGTCCGTGCACCTCATTCCGACCTCGGCCTGATACGGCCTTCTGACTGCACCCTTACACTGCAGAACTAGTGCTCTCCCCAGTCGCAGGCTGTCTCGCTGAGCTGCCTCTTCTAGCATTTTCAACACTCTAACATGCTCTTGCTGGTAAGTCTCCACCTGACTACAGGGAGGCGCAGCCGCTTTCTGCTGGTATTTAACCCCATGGTGTCCTGCAGAGGTGAGATCCTGTCCCCAAGCAGCATGAGGTTTATAATGCCGCTCCTCCCATCTCTCCTCACCTGATCTTCTAAGGTTCTAGTTAATTTTCTGTCTAGATTGCTGTAACGTGCTTTCTTGTATTGTCTCCCTTGTTTTCTGACCCGCCTTGCCTACCCATTTATCCTGGCCTCTCTGCTGCTGACCTCGGCTACGTATGTTGAACTCGTCCTGCCTTCCCTGACCTCAGATTGTCTGACCACATTTTTGCCTCTGTCCGCTTGTACCTCTGACCATACAGTCAGCTGCTGCAGGCCGTGGTACTGCCCTGGATGAGCTCACTTGTCGGGTGAAATAATGTTCTGGTTTACACAGGACGATGAGCTATAGAGAACAATATAGAGAATGCAAACGTGTCACGAGGCTGCGGTAGTTTAACAATTTGTAAAGCGCAGTTTAAATGGGACTTCATAGAAAAGGATTATGGTGCAGATTTTAATCAAATTATTGCAGATGGATCCCAGAACACAGAAACCTGCAGAGAGTCTCCTTCCGAGGAGTATAGTGCACCGCAGTGTGAGTTCATGGTAAGTTGATACATACTATGTTCTAACATTTGTCTTTTTCTATATATTAGTTTCACTAAAATTTAAAATATGTTTGTGATTTCTCACTTAGAAATGTATTTCTGAGGCTGTTAATCATAAGGGTCTCTTAGATTATGTAGCTCAAGCAAATCTGAAGTAAGATGAACCCTCCCTAACCACATATATATGCATACAGCTATTTGAAATCCATAGATACCTTTTATATCTTCTATCTGTTGATGCATTCTCGAGAAATTTTCATTCATATTCATATGAGATGTTAAGAGCTATGGAAATGTTAGAGCACCTAACTAGCCTCATCCTCCCAAGGATGTTATCCCACCCAACACCAGCATCACTGTCTGATTTTCTGCTTGGTAACTGCATTTACATAGTAAGCTATCAGTTAAGCTAAAGAAGATGTTTCAGGGCGGGGGCAACATACTTGGTAGCCAAAGGCTTGTTAGGTGCTGCGTCATACCCCGGGTACTTAACATTGTATTTGCATTAGTATTAAAATGCTGATTTCTTGGGAATGCAGCAACAGATAGAAGCTATAAAGGCATCAATGCTTATACATTACAAATACCTGCTTGCCCACATATGCAGTTTGGTGAGGTTTATTTTACTGACAGCTTCCCTTTATCACAGAAAAGGATGTGGAACCCACTGACAAAATTTAGTGGGCTTATGGTCCTTCATCTTTGGTCATCTAGTCAATGAGCATGTATATTGTACTGTATATATAAACGCTTCCGGCTGCTCTATTTTTTCATGACTGTACAGTCGGGTTCACACTAGCAAGTGGCAGCTGTTAAACATTAAAGGATTGATGGTATATAAGCTGACGAGCAGACATTTTTTAGTCTGTCTACACTTCCCGTGAGCATGGAACGATCAGATAGATTGCACAGTGTTCTAAGCAGCACAGGGCATTGTACTGCCAAGAACAATGACTTCTCGGCAAGATTAAACATCATTTCACCCATCAAGCGTTTCATACCTCGGCAGACTTTTTACACTGCCTGATTAACAGGATTGGCGCTGCTGAGAACAATGACAGCCTATGCAGTGGTGGACACTGACAGAATAGGACCTCTGTGCAACTACATGAAGAGTATATGAGCCCGTTGCAGTCTAATAACTCCCCCAAATGCACAGTTCCACCTACTTCCCCTTATTTCCGAGGCCCCTGTGCTTTGCGCAGGTTGCCCTGATGATGTATCCGCTCCGATGATATATCCGCCCCTGAGTCTATGGGCACTGATCAATTTATTACTGATCTATTAACACAATTGGTAAACACCGTAAACCAAAAAAAAAATCAAGAATGCCAAAATCACGCTTTTTCAATTCCAAAGAAAATTCTGTAACAAGCGATTAAAGCATCACATCCATCCTAAAATGGTATTAATAAAAACTTTCTCGCCCCGCAAAAAATAAGCCATAACACAGCTCCATCAACCTAAAAATAAAAACGTTACAGGTCTACAACCCAAAAAGATTTTTTTGCAAACTTCCGACTTTTTTTTTTTTTCACCACTAAAATAATTTTACAATCCTGGACATTTGGTATCACCGTAATCGTATTGATGAGGAGAATCAGACTGCGAGGTCATTTTTACTACAAAATGTTCACTGTAAAAACCATTCCCAAAAAACAATGTCAGAAATTTTTTTTTTTTTCACAATTTATCCCCACTTGAAATAGTTTTTCCGCACACTGTGGTAAAATAAATGGTGTCATTCAAAAGTACAACCCGCAAAAAACAAGCTCTCATATGTCTATGTGCACAGAAAAATAAAACCTTTATGGCTCTGGGAAGAAGGGGGAGGAAAAAATTAAAACACAAAAAATGGAAATTGGCCCTGCTGTGAAGGGGTTAAGCAGCATGCTATATTGAGGTACCGAGCTTTACTTATTGTATGTTTTACCTAGAGCGAGAGTCCAGGAAGCCAAACTTTAGTTATCAAACAAGAAGAGACTTACGAGATGATTGATCAAAAGACTGAAGAGGCCGTTCCTGAAGATACATCAGATCATACAGGTAAGCAACTGAACCAAATGAGACCTAAAGAACAAAGTAAGAAAATTCATACTAAGCCACCATACCTGCACAATTATTAGGCAATTTGTTTTTTGATGAATAATTTTGTTATTGAACTACTATAGTGCTGTTGGTCAGTTCAAAAGGTTAATAAACCTAAATATTCAAGAAAGTAAAATCCCTGGGGAAACAAGCTGCCTAATAATTCTGCACACCTTGATAAAGGATGCTGTATCCTTAGGTCGCCCCTCCATCGTTACACAAATACACATCGCCTGATCTGCTTCACCCAATAAGTTATACAGCTTGCAGTTGGAAAATCTGCAGAAAAATGGTGATCTGGTCAAAATACTCATCCGACCAGGCACTTTTGCCTAAAATACATCAAATAAAACTTTCATATTGGTGTCTAAAAGTGTGACCCAAGCTTAAAGCTAGATGCTCCACACTTCCTACGAATAATACCTAAGACCCTTCAGGCCGGTTTCACACGTCAGTGGCTCCGGTACGTGAGGTGACAGTTTCCTCACGTACCGGAGCCACTGACTCACGTTAAAATCAATGCATCTGTGCAGATGTCATTGATTTTTTTGTGGACCGTGTCTCCGTGTGCCAAACACGGAGACATGGCGGTGTTCGTGGGAGCGCACGTATTACACGGACCCATTAAAGTCCATGGGTCCGTGTGAAACACGTACCGCACACGGACGTTGTCCGTGTGCAGTCCGTGTGCCGTGCAGGAGACAGCGCTATTGTAAGCGCTGTCCCCCCCACTGGTGCTGAAGCCACGATTCATATCTTCCCTGCAGCAGCGTTTGCTGTAGAGAAGATATGAATAATCGTGTTTAAAATAAAGCTCCATGTGCCCACCCCCCCCTCCCGCCCCCTGTGCGCCCCCCCGCTGTTGTTAAAATACTCACCCAGCTCCCTCGCTGGCTGGCGCTGCTTCCTGTCCTGGCCGCATCTTCTACTGTATGAGCGGTCACGTGGGGCCGCCCATTACAATCATGAATATGCGGCTCCACCTCCCATAGGGGTGGAGACGCATATTCATTACTGTAAATGAGCGGCCCCACGTGACCGCTTATACAGTAGAAGGTGCGGCCAGGACAGGAAGCAGAGCCAGCCAGCGAGGGAGCCGGGTGAGTATTTTAACAACAGCGGGGGGGCGCACGGGGTGGGAGGGGGCTGGGCACATGGAGCTTTATTTTAAACACGATTATTCATATCTTCTTTCCATCAAACGCTGCTGCAGGGAAGATATGAATTGCAGCTTCAGCACCAGATGCTGGTGCGTGTGGTACCCAGCACGGTGCGTGTGGTACCCAGTGGGCACACGGGCGGCACACGTGTGCCGTACGTGTGCCACACTGATGTGCCACAGAAACGCACCAGCACACGGACACGGATAATTCCGTACCGATTTTTCCGGTACCGGAATTATCTGGACGTGTGAGACTGCCCTTACTCAGCTTTTTATCAAACAGTAATTATAAGCAAAGTGTGCAAAATAATTTCTAATTTCCCATTCAAGCATGCACTAGTAATCCTTATGCCAGCAAAACGTACTATGCAGAAAACGCTGCGATGTGAGCAGGGCTGTGGAGTCAGTAAGCGAAACCTCCGACTGCTCAATTTCCATGACGCAGACTCCACCAAAATGGGCTCCGACTCCACAGCCCTGGATGTGAGAATCTTCTAGATACCCCATGTCTACGTTCACAGGTGGTGTGTGCTAGAGAAGTGCAAAACTGCAGAAATGCGGTGGCACCCTAGGAGACCATGACTTGCCACTGTACTTTGCTGTTTTTCCCTATAACTGCGGCTCCTGTGTGTGTTCCCCTGAGAACTTTTATGATCTTTTGGTTGACCAATTATGTAAAAAAATCACATCAAAACATAAGGGAAAAATAAAATGTGAAAAAAAAGTTCCCCACAAAAAAAAATGAAAATGACAAAATTCAAATATACATATAAATTGGGGTCTATTCTAGTACATAAATAACAAAAACTACACATATTAGCTATCCACACGACCATAATAACTTGAATAGTCCATTCATTCAATAGGTTGTTTGGTGTGAAGCATGAACTGCAAAACAAAAAAATTACTGTGCTTTCTTTAAACATTTTATTGCAAGAAAAAGTAGATAAATGGCATGGTAATTTATATATTCCTCAAAATAATACAATTTCTTCATCATAAAATAAGACCACCATACACCTACGTCAGCAAGAAAATAAAAAAAAATATGATGGTTTCTAGAATGTGGAGAGGTAAAAAATGGCTTGCCATTAAGGGGTTAAAGGAATGTCTTTACATATAATCCAGAGGCAGAGCTGTTGCTTCTTAGTAGCTGTGTGCTTTGGATAATGGGGTGTAATTTCTTCAACCATATTTTTTATTTTGCGGTTTTTCCTACAGGAACTCCCAGTGTCAGCAGTTTTCCAGAAAAACCTCACGGTCCTTCTTCACTCGAAAACTCCTCCGAGGATGATGTCAAAATCCTACAGGATAAGCAGGTAAAGTGTAGAATTACTGATGGTAGCCCATTTACAACAGGTAACTTGCCTTCTTACATTTATCTAGAAGGACACTACTATGAGGTGTTGTAGAACCCGGGGACCGCACTTGGTTAAGCTCAATGGATAGGGATAATTATACCCTGTACTACAGCTAAGCACTTGCACTTTATAGCTACTCTTGGCTATATATTTCCTTGTGGACCCTTTCATAATATTATTGATTCTTCAGGCATTTCTGGTGTCCGTTTGGAGGCTTTCCCTATCATTTTATATTTGGTTTTAGTATTTACTTCAATAAAAACAAAATTTCTCGGTCTCCCATGACAGCACTACGGGGAGAGAGGGGATCCGCCCTTCAGGGACAGGAAACCTACAGATAAAAGGGCGGTACCTCTCCCTCGCATCAGTTGGTTTCCTGTCCCTGAACAGGGAACCTCTTTCCGGTGGTACCTGTATGAAGACCGATGGACCGGGACCGGGCGGTCGAGTACCGGCAGCGAGGAGGCTCCTGCCGCGGCTTGTCCGGCTCCCGAAGCCGCCACCGCTGGAACCGAGGGGTTCTTCAGGGTGAGCGGAGGGAGAGCGCCGCCGATTCTGAGAGAGGAAGGGGCGCTGGATCACCCGGAGCTTCTGTGCCGACAAGCGCACGCTCCGGGTGTACTAAGATGGCCGCCGCTCCGGAAATGCGGCAGGACTTCCGGGTCATCGCCGCGCGCATGCGCAGTAGCTTCTCTTCTCCCTGGACGTGACGCAGGACCGGAAGTGCGGGGGAACGCCGGAGGTGGCGCCAAATACAAATAGGGAGATGGTGCACACACAGTTGTCGCACCATCTCCCTGTAAATCATGGAGGACAGCGATCCACAGGAGCTGCAGCCTAGGCAGCAGCACCACAAGAAGACAGACCCTAAGAGCGCCAGAAGTGGGTCTAGCAGCCGTTCTACACAGCGCAGCAGGTCTGCTGCGAAGACTAGTTCACCTCCTCGGGAACCTTCCATTCCAGACCCAGGGCCCCCTCCAGAACCGGTACCTGCCTGCACGTCCGAATGGTGAGTTGATCTTCGTGAATGTATTATAATAGGGCTCCCTCTTCTCCCTTAATAGGGAAAGAAGAAGCTGGAGAAAAGGAAAAACAAATCCTGCCCCATCTGTGACAAAGCTTTACCAGTAGCCTGGGACAAAAAGCTTTGTAAATCCTGCATCCAGCGTGTGCTATGTGAGGAGACTCCCGACTTTGCATCAGAGCTAAAAAATATTATTAGATCTGAGGTTCAGAATGCTGTATCTTCCTCCAAAAAAGGAAAAGATAAAGTAAAAGAAACAGTACAATCCCACTCTGTCCGATCCTCATCTGATGACGCAGATTCGGACGATTCTGACTCCTCCCTATCCTCCTCCGAGGAAGATTCAGGCCGACATTGTTTTCCTCTCGAGGAAGTGGATGCCTTAGTGAGAGCTGTTAGGGCTACTAAGGGGGTGGAGGAGCCTAAACCTGACAAAACAGCCCAAGACGTTATGTTTGGTGGCTTGGGACAAAAAAAACGGAAAACCTTCCCTTTAAATCCCAATGTCCAATCCCTAATTAAAAAAGAATGGGAAAAACCTGATAGGAGAAACTCTTCAGTGCCCTCGCTTAAAAGAAAGTATCCCTTCGATGATGACGCATCCACTTCCTGGGATAAGGCACCAAAGTTGGATGTAGCGGTGGCAAAAGCCTCGAAAAAATTTGCGCTCCCGTTCGAGGACATGGGTACCCTCAAAGACCCTTTAGATAAAAAAGCAGACACATTTCTTAAAGGGGCATGGGAATCGGCTGGGGGTAGCTTGAGGCCTACTGTTGCGGCTACCTGCACCTCCAGATCTCTGATGGTGTGGATCGATCAATTAGAGAGTCAAATTAGAGACGGGCTACCCAGGAATAAATTACTAGATTCTATCCCTGCAATCAGAGCAGCAGCAGCATTCCTGGCAGACTCCTCGGCAGACTCCGTACGGTTAACATCTAAGGCCGCTGCTCTCTCCAATGCAGCCAGAAGAACCTTATGGCTCAAAAGTTGGCCTGGGGATCTCCAGACAAAGCTGAAGCTATGTTCTATTCCGTGTGAAGGAAATTTTCTGTTTGGAGAGACCCTGGATGACATTCTCCAAAAAGCAGGAGACAAAAAGAAAGGGTTTCCAAATTTGGGCCCAGCCCCATTCAGGCAGTCCTTTCGGAATCGGAGATTTTTCCGCCGCAGACCCCCCAGGGAGCAGAATAAATGGGAAGAAGGCAGGAGAAGGGATAGAGGTTACCTCTTTGGCAACACCTCTCGTGACAAAAAACCCGCCAAATGACATTGTGCCTACGGTAGGGGGAAGACTCACATCTTTCCTTCCCGCCTGGGAGAAAATATCCAACAACACCTGGATTCTAAACATCATACAGTACGGTCTAAAAATAGATTTTATTTCTTTTCCTCCCCGGAAGTACATAGAAACAAAAATAAGATCTTCAGTGGCAGAACAAGCAGCTTTAGAGAAAGAAATCATTTCCCTACTGCAAAAATCTGTAATTCAAGAAATCCCTCCTCAGGAAGTAGGAGAAGGGTTTTTCTCCCCTCTTTTTTTAGTACCAAAACCCGACGGGTCCTTTCGGACCATTATAAATCTAAAAAACCTGAACAAATACGTAAAAAATTACAAATTCAAAATGGAAACAATAAAGTCCACCATAAAAATCCTGTTTCCAAATTGCTACATGGTCGTGATAGACCTAACCGATGCATATTATCATGTGCCCATCCACAATCAGTCTCAAAAATTCCTGAGATTGGCAGTTCCCATAAAAGGACAATTAAGATTTTTTCAGTACAGAGCTCTTCCGTTCGGAATCTCTATAGCCCCTCGAATATTCACGAAGGTAATAGCGGAAATGATGGCCCACATAAGGGAACAAAATATATTAATAGTCCCTTACCTAGACGACTTTCTCATCGTAAGCAACTCGGCCCAAAGTTGCAAAGAACAGAGGGACCGGGTAATGACTATCTTGACGGACTTGGGGTGGCTCATAAACTTAAAAAAATCAAAGTTGGAACCCTGTCAAGTACAGGAGTTCCTAGGTCTGACATTAGACTCCCGAGTACAAGAATGCCGACTTCCAAACCCCAAAAAAGACAACATATTAGCCATGATATCGCGAACTTTTCACCATCCTTCCATGACTCTAAGGAGAGCAATGTCACTACTAGGCTCTCTGTCCTCATGCCTACCAGCGATACCCTTTGCACAGTTCCACACAAGAGAACTTCAGTGGCACGTACTCGAATGGCAGTCAATACTAAAAGACAAATTGGAAAGTCAAATCACCCTGAGTTCCTCAGTTATTCATTCCCTTCGTTGGTGGGCAGAGAGCCAAAACTTATCAAAGGGAGTTCCTTGGGTGACACAAATATCCCGGGTGATAACAACCGATGCGAGTCCCACAGGGTGGGGGGCTCATATGGGGGACAGAGTGGCCCAGGGAACCTGGTCAGTTCAGGAAATATCAGCATCCTCAAACCAAAAAGAACTTTGGGCAGTGCTTCAGGCTCTTCTTTCTTTTCTGGCCTACATTCAGGGACATCATGTCCGAATTTTTTCAGACAACAAAGTGACTGTAGCGTATATAAACCACCAGGGAGGAACAAGGTCTCAGGCACTCATGAGTTCTTCAGCCAAAATTTTCAACCTTGCAGAAGAAAATCTACTATCCCTCTCTGCGCTACACATTCAGGGTTCAAACAACGAGAGAGCAGATTACCTGAGTCGATCGCTGTTAAAACAAGGAGAGTGGTCCCTAAACCATTCCATCTACGATCAGATCACAAAAATGTGGGGAGCACCGACAATAGATCTATTCGCCAATTACAAAAACAAAAAGGTGAAAAAATTCTGCTCGTTGAACCCGATAGGGAATCCACAGGCTCTAGATGCCTTTATGATTCCGTGGACTCAAAAATTAACTTATGCCTTTCCTCCAACTATTCTGATCCCGGCAGTCATTCGGAAAGTCAGAGAGGACAAAACGAAAATGATCCTCATAGCCCCGTTCTGGCCAAAAAGGACGTGGTTCTCCTGGCTGAAGATGCTTTCGGTCTCGGACCCATGGGTCCTGCCGAATATACCAGACCTTCTACATCAAGGGCCGATCTTCCACCCACAGGAATCGAACTTACATTTGACAGCCTGGTTTTTGAACGGGGACTATTAAAAGAAAGGGGTTTCTCAGATAACTTAGTCACCACGTTGTTAAAAAGTAGAAAACCCATCACTACTAGAATATATGGGAAAACTTTTGAAAAAATTTCTGTCCGTCTCCAAAGTAAAAGTCCAAGATGGGCCCTCAATTCCTAAAATATTGGAGTTCCTACAAAAAGGTCTGGAACAGGGGTTGTCGGTTAGTACTCTTAAAGTACAAATAGCAGCTCTAGGAGCACTCTACAACCATAATATTGCGGCCAACCCATGGATAATTAGATTTGTTAAGGCGGTGACAAGATCAAAGCCATTAGTCGCTCAGAAAGTGCCCTCATGGGACTTAAATTTAGTCCTTTCGGCGTTAACGGGTCCTCCATTCGAACCCATAGGGACGATTCCCATAAAAACTCTATCACTTAAAACCATTCTCTTGGTAGCGTTAACATCCGCACGCAGAATAAGTGACATTCAAGCCTTATCCTCTAATCCACCCTTCACTAAGATATTAGATGATAGAGTCACTCTTAGACCTGACCCGGCCTATTTGCCAAAAGTGGCATCAAAGTTCCATAGGTCACAAGAAGTCTCCCTGCCATCCTTTTGTCCAAACCCAAAAAATGAGAAAGAGCAGAACTTCCATAATCTAGACGTCAGAAGGTGCCTAATCCAATATTTAGATTCCACCAGAGAGTATAGGAAGGAAGGCTCTCTGTTTGTCTGTTTCCAGGGTCCCAGAAAAGGATTTCGGGCATCCAAGGGTACTTTGGCGAGGTGGATAAAGGAGGCGATAGGCTTGGCATATTCATCCTCGGGGAATGAGATCCCAGATGGTATAAGAGCACATTCCACAAGAGCAGTAGCTACCTCATGGGCTGAGAGGTCAGAGGTATCAATAGAGCAAATCTGTAAAGCGGCTACCTGGTCATCACCATCGACCTTTTTTAGACACTATAGATTAAATCTAGCCTCTGTGTCTGACTTAACCTTCGGACGAAGGGTTCTCGAGGCGGTGGTCCCTCCCTAAGCTTAGTCTCTGCAATTCTCTCCGTAGTGCTGTCATGGGAGACCGAGAAAGTCGTAGTTACTCACCGATAACGGTGTTTCTCGGAGCCCATGACAGCACTCGCTTATTCCCTCCCATCACGTGTGCGGTGAGCACCTTTAATTACATATAATTTATATACTGTATATAGTTTGAGTATAGGCACGGGGTTCCTCTTTTAAGAAATGTTGTAATATGATTTTTTCTCTGTTGTAAACTAACCTGGAGGTCCTCCGATGCTCTGTAAACCAACTGATGCGAGGGAGAGGTACCGCCCTTTTATCTGTAGGTTTCCTGTCCCTGAAGGGCGGATCCCCTCTCTCCCCGTAGTGCTGTCATGGGCTCCGAGAAACACCGTTATCGGTGAGTAACTACGACTTTTTAATTAACCCCTTTACGACGTTGGGCGTAATAGTACACCCATGTCGGAATCCCTCCCTTTGATATGTGGGCTCCGGCGCTGAGCCCACGTCTTTCCCGCCACATGTCAGCTGTTTTGAGCAGCTGACATGTGCCTCTAACAGCCGCGGGTGGAATCACAATCCACGTGCGGCATTTAACCCTCGCTTTTCGGAAGCGCCACGTAATCCCACTCATCGTGAACTCCGTCACGTGATTGTGGGTCACCGATGGGTTGGCATGACAACCAGAGGTCTCCAGCAGACCTCTATGGTTGTCACTGTCGGGTTGCTATGAGCGCCGCCAGGTAGTCGGTGCTTATAGCAAGTGAGCATTTCTGCTACACATAGGCGATCTGATCATCACCTTTATGCAGCCGAGCCAATCATAGTAGTGCAGCTTCTAGTCTCCTATGGAGACTGTTCAAGCATTCAAAATGAAAAAAAAGTTTTAAAAAATATTAAAAAAACGTAAAAGTTCAAATCGCCCCCCTTTCGCCCATTCAAAATAAAACCATAAAAAAAGAAGTCAAACATACACATATTTGGTATCGCCGCGTTCAGAATCGCCCGATCAATATAAAAAAAAAAATTAACTCTATCACTAAACGGTGGAATGAGAAAAAAAGAATCAAAACTTCAGAATTGTTTTTTTTGGTCGCCGCTACATTGCAATGAAATGCAATAATGGGCGATAAAAAGAACGTATCTGCACCATTATGGTATCAATGAAAACGTCAGCTTGACACGCAAAAAATAAGCCCTCACCCGGCCCCAGCTCATGAAAAATGGAGACGCTACAGGTCTCAGAAAATGGCGCCTTTTTTTTTTTTAACAAAGTTTGGATTCTTTTTTTCACCGCTTAAATAAAAAGACCCTAGACATGTTTGGTGTGTATGAACTCCTAATGACCTGGAGAATCATAATGGCAGGTCAGTTTTAGCATTTAGTGAACATGGTAAAAAAAAAAAAAAAAAAAACTACTGTGGATTTGCACTTTTTTTGCAATTTCACTGCACTTTTTTCCCGTTTTCCAGTAGGCAATATGTTAAAATCAAAGGTGTAGTTCAAAAGTACAACTCCCGCAAAAAAACAAGCCGAAAAATAAAAAAGTTAGGGTTCTGGGAAGGAGTGGAGCAAAAAACAAAAATACCTCTGGCTATTAAGGGGTTAATTGTTGCTTGATTGGTTTCTTATCCTGGGATATTGCTATATTTCTCCCAGGTATATATAACACACTCTATATTGTTTGCCGAGGGGTCTTACATAACATGATAGTTTTGGGGACATTCTTCTTATTCATAGGTCTGTTACATGACAGTGGTATTGAGCTTTGGATACTGCAGTCTAGGTATTAGGACTGAGCTGGCATACTACACACAACGCACACGGTAGTGCCATTAAAAGGAACTTATGAGAATAAACTAACCACAAAGTATATTCCTGCCAGGCCCCCAGTGATCAGCAGTAATCAGCAGGGAAATCAATGTAATGTTTGCGTAATGCAGAACAGAGGCGCTCTTGGTAACGGCAAGTGAATGGATGATTTGAATAACGTTCAGATGGGAACAGATTAGACTTTATCATTAATACGTAATTCTTATTATTAGCATCTATAATATAAGGCTGGGAGCGTCACTCTGTACGAAACCTTTATAGACTGCGCAAGCGCCGGCTCAGTCTGGACCCCACAGAGTGATGCTCCCAGGAGATCGCGTTATGTGTAAGCACTGAACGCACACCGCGATCTCCAACGGATAGCAGGGACGCGCCAGGAGGGTAAGTATGAGCTATATTCACCTGTCCCGTTCCAGCGCTGCCCGCCGCTCTGTCCTCCGGGTCCTCTGCCTGTGACGTTCACAGTTCAGAGGGCGCGATGACACGCTTAATGCGCGCCGCCCTCTGACTGAACAGTCACAGCCAGAGGACCCGGAACACGGAGCGGCACGCAGCGCTGGATAAGGGCCAGGTGAATATAGCAAGTGTCGGGGGCCTGAGCTAGCGGCGACTCCGGCACCTGACCCCCACAGCATGCCGGTGTCCCCGCCTGCTCAGGCCCCCCAGCACTCGGCGCCCAGCGACGATAGGTGAGTATGGTATTTTTTTTTATATATATCGCAGCAGCATACGGGGCATATACTATGGAGCATCTTATGGGGGCCATAAACCTTTATGGAGCAGTGTACGGGGCATATACTATGGAACAGTGTACGGGGCATATACTATGGAGCATCTTATGGGGCCATCAACCATAATGGAGCAGTGTACGGGGGCATATACTATGGAGCATCTTATGGGGGCCATAAACCTTTATGGAGCAGTGTACGGGGCATATAATATGGAGCATCTTATTGGGTCCATAAACCTTTATGGAGCAGCGTATGGGGCATATGGATGGGAGCAGCAAATTACAGAACGGTGGCGCAGGATGGGAGCAGCACATGACAGAACGGGGGCGCAGGATGGAAGCAGCACATGACCGAATGGGGGTGCAGGATGGCAGCAGCACATGACAGAACGGGGGTGCAGGATGGCAGCAGCACATGACAGAATGGGGGCGCAGGATGGGAGCAGCACATGACAGAACGGGGGCGCAGGATGGGAGCAGCACATGACAGGATAGGGGCACAGGATGGGAGCAGCAAATGACAGAATTAAGGCGCAGGATGGGTGCAGCACATGTCAGAATGGAGGCGCAGGATGGGTGCAGCACATGTCAGAATGGGGGCGCGGGATGGGAGTAGCACATGACAGAATGGGGGCGCAGGATGGGTGCAGCACATGACAGGATGGGGGCGCAGGATGGAGCAGCTCATGACAGAATGGGGGCGCAGGATGGGTGCAGCACATGACAGGATGGGGACGCAGGATGGAGCAGCACATGTCAGAATGGGGGCGCAGGATGGGAGCAGCACATGACAGAATGGGGGCGCAGGATGGGAGCAGCACATGACAGGATGGAGCAGCACATGACAGGATGGGGACGCAGGATGGAGCAGCACATACCAGGATGGAGACCATATACCAATATAAATGCTCGCCACCCAGGCGTAGAACGGGTTCAATAGCTAGTTCTCATATAATTACAAATGTATGAATCTAAAAGCATAGTAAAGGGGTTGCTAAGCCAAGTAATTCTTTAAATCTGCTCATCCCTTTCATAGTAAAATAACAGGTTAAAAATTACATTGTGACTGCTAGTATTATGTATTTTCCATCTTTTATTATTTAGTGTAATGATTTTAAGATTGATATGAAATCTATGGAAGATGGAGAAGAAGTGAGAAATTGGGATGAGCTGTGTCGGGAAGAGGAATTTCCTAAAAACCACAACAGAGGTGACCTGTTAATATTCTTAGTTTCTCTTTAAAGTTATTTATTTAAAACTAAATCTATTTCTAGATAGAGGGGGTGTTTTTGCTTTTCTTTGTGATATTCTCATGGTAGAATGGCTTGTTGCCACCAGAACCTGGCCGAGCGTGCGCAGTAGTTAAAGGGAAGGTGCCATCAAAAAATTTTTTTTTTCAGAAATTGTAAAAATGTAAAGAATTAATGATTACATTTTCTTAAAAAATATTATCGTTTGTTTATAATTTAGTAAAATATGAAAAATAATTTGAAAAGTTTTGGAATTTCCACTTTTAAACACTAGGGGGAGCAGCTGCTGAAATTTCAGAAAAACCTAGTGTACAAATAGCTCACATTACTGCACTGCAGTAATTATGGGCGGAGTCTGCTGATGTGTGTGATGTCTCCTCTCCTCTCCTTCTGGGTGTTTGCTAAGGGATTAGAGAGGATGATATTCAGGAACCCAGTGAGCAGCCATTTTGTTGGTGACTGCAGAGTATGGCTGCCGTCAAGCTATCAGTATTTGGTCAGTATTTTACCTCAGTATTTGTAAGCCAAAACCAGGAGTGGAACAAATAGAGGAAAAGTATAATAGAAACATATGCACCACTTCTGCATTTATCACCCACTCCTGGTTTTGGCTTACAAATACTGAGGTAAAATACTGACCAAATACTGATAGCGTGACGGCAGCCTTATACTGACAAGTAGACAGTCACCAAGGATGGCAGGCAGCAAGGATTCTGGGAGATATGTGGTGGAGGGAGCAGGGTGACAGCAGCACAGAGTATTTCAGGAGAGCAGTGTGCTGGTCTATGGGGGGCACGATGTTCGGTGTGCGGAGCAGCCAGGGATTGTACATAGAGCGCTGTCTTTTATACACATGGATGAACCGTCTGCTCCACAGAAATCCAGGAAACATTTCTGCGGATTGATGGCCTGTTCTGATCCAGACTTTGCATGCAGACCCCATTCCCCTCCTCAGATCCTGTCTTCTCCATCCTGTCCTGGCGATGTGTGAAAGCGAGGCAGCAGGCGAAGTACGGGGTGACGCTGGGAAGGAAATGTAGCCATATAGTAACGATAAAAATGAGACCCCTCTCTTCAGCTGCCTCACCAGCCTTCCCCTGACTACACCTAACTGGAGGTCATGCTGCCCCCTCTATTACCCCAGACCCGCGTGCAGGTGCTCAGCCAGAACCACCATAGAATGGGTCCGCTTTCTGAAGATAATGCTGCCATAGTGTTCTCACATAATACCGCCATATAGATCACACACAATACTATCAAATAGATCACAATACTGTCATACAGTTCTCACATAATACCAACATATAGATCACACGTAATACCGCCAGTGTTCTCACATACCGCCATATAGATCACACATAATACCGCCAGTGTTCTCACATACCACCATATAAATCACACATAATACCGCCAGTGTTCTCACATACCACCATTTGCTTCTCACATAATACCATATAGATCACCCATAATGCCGCCACATAGATCTCACATGTATTGTAAATACTCGGCCAGAATAAAGTCCTTTATTAATCTTTTTTATACCATACCGAACGCATAATCCTCGACTCCCTCATCTCCCACAACAAAAATAATAAACCACAATGGGGAAAGACACGCTGGGGGGAGAGGAGTGCATAGGAGATGATTAGATACTGACTGCTGAGCCGTGTATCTAATCCTGTCCTGTGTGATACTGTGCTGCGCCGTGTATCTAATCCTATCTTGTGTGATACTGTACACAGGACAGGATTAGCTACACAGGACTAGATTAGCTACACAGGACAGAGGTAGCAGTGGGAGATGGTATATAGAGGCAGGCAGCAGTGGTAGATGGTATATAGAGGCAGGCAGCAGTGGTAGATGGTATATAGAGGCAGGCAGCAGTGGTAGATGGTATATAGAGGCAGGCAGCAGTGGTAGATGGTATATAGAGGCAGGCAGCAGTGGTAGATGGTATATAGAGGCAGGCAGCAGTGGTAGATGGTATATAGAGGCAGGCAGCAGTGGTAGATGGTATATAGAGGCAGGCAGCAGTGGTAGGTGGTATACAGAGGCAGGTAGCGGTGCTATACAGAGGCAGGCAGCAGTGGTAGATGGTATATAGAGGCAGGCAGCAGTGGTAGATGGTATATAGAGGCAGGCAGGAGTGTTAGGTGGTATACAGAGGCAGGTAGCGGTGGTATACAGAGGCAGGCAGCAGTAGTAGATGGTATATAGAGGCAGGCAGCAGTGGTAGATGGTATATAGAGGCAGGCAGCAGTGGTAGATGGTATATAGAGGCAGGCAGCAGTGTTAGGTGGTATACAGAGGCAGGTAGTGGTGGTATACAAAGGCAGGCAGCAGTAGTAGATGGTATATATAGGCAGGCAGCAGTGGTAGGTGGTATACAGAGGCAGGTAGCGGTGGTATACAGAGGCAGGTAGCGGTGGTAGGTGGTATATAGAGGCTGGTAGCAGTGGTAGGTGGTATATAGGGGCTGGTAGCAGTGGTAGGTGGTATATAGAGGCAGGTAGCAGTAGTATATAGGGGCAGGTAGCAGCGGTATATAGGGGCTGGTAGCAGTGGTATATAGGGGCAGGTAGCAGTGGTATATAGGGGCAGGTAGCAGTGGTATATAGGGGCTGCTAGCAGTGGTATATAGGGGCAGGTAGCAGTGGTATATAGTGGCAGGTAGCAGTGGTATATAGGGGCTGGTAGCAGTGGTAGGTGGTATATAGGGGCAGGTAGCAGTGGTATATAGGGACTGGTAGCAGTGGTATATAGGGGCTGGTAGCAGTGGTATATAGGGGCAGGTAGCAGTGGTATATAGGGCCTGGTAGCAGTGGTAGGTGGTATATAGAGGCAGGTAGCAGTAGTATATAGGGGCAGGTAGCAGCGGTATATAGGGGCTGGTAGCAGTGGTATATAGGGGCAGGTAGCAGTGGTATATAGGGGCAGGTAGCAGTGGTATATAGGGGCTGGTAGCAGTGGTATATAGGGGCAGGTAGCAGTGGTATATAGTGGCAGGTAGCAGTGGTATATAGGGGCTGGTAGCAGTGGTAGGTGGTATATAGGGGCAGGTAGCAGTGGTATATAGGGACTGGTAGCAGTGGTATATAGGGGCTGGTAGCAGTGGTATATAGGGGCAGGTAGCAGTGGTATATAGGGCCTGGTAGCAGTGGTAGGTGGTATATAGGGGCAGGTAGCAGTGGTATATAGGGGCAGGTAGCAGTTGTATATAGGGGCTGGTAGCAGTGGTATATAGGGGCAGGTAGCAGTGGTATATAGGGGCAGGTAGCAGTTGTATATAGGGGCTGGTAGCAGTGGTATATAGGGGCAGGTAGCAGTGGTATATAGGAGCAGGTAGCAGTTGTATATAGGGGCTGGTAGCAGTGGTATATAGGGGCTGGTAGCAGTGGTATATAGGGGCAGGTAGCAGTGGTATATAGGGGCAGGTAGCAGTGGTATATAGGGGCAGGTAGCAGTGGTATATAGAGGCAGGTAGCAGTGGTATATAGGGGCAGGTAGCAGTGGTATATAGGGGCAGGTAGCAGTGGTATATAGGGCCTGGTAGCAGTGGTATATAGGGCCTGGTAGCAGTGGTAGGTGGTATATAGGGGCAGGTAGCAGTGGTATATAGGGGCAGGTAGCAGTTGTATATAGGGGCTGGTAGCAGTGGTATATAGGGGCAGGTAGCAGTGGTATATAGGAGCAGGTAGCAGTTGTATATAGGGGCTGGTAGCAGTGGTATATAGGGGCTGGTAGCAGTGGTATATAGGGACTGGTAGCAGTGGTATATAGGGGCTGGTAGCAGTGGTATATAGGGGCAGGTAGCAGTGGTATATAGGGCCTGGTAGCAGTGGTATATAGGGGCAGGTAGCAGTGGTATATAGGGCCTGGTAGCAGTGGTAGGTGGTATATAGGGGCAGGTAGCAGTGGTATATAGGGGCAGGTAGCAGTTGTATATAGGGGCTGGTAGCAGTGGTATATAGGGGCAGGTAGCAGTGGTATATAGGGGCAGGTAGCAGTTGTATATAGGGGCTGGTAGCAGTGGTATATAGGGGCAGGTAGCAGTGGTATATAGGAGCAGGTAGCAGTTGTATATAGGGGCTGGTAGCAGTGGTATATAGGGGCTGGTAGCAGTGGTATATAGGGGCAGGTAGCAGTGGTATATAGGGGCAGGTAGCAGTGGTATATAGAGGCAGGTAGCAGTGGTATATAGGGGCAGGTAGCAGTGGTATATAGGGGCAGGTAGCAGTGGTATATAGGGGCAGGTAGCAGTGGTATATAGGGCCTGGTAGCAGTGGTAGGTGGTATATAGGGGCAGGTAGCAGTGGTATATAGGGGCAGGTAGCAGTTGTATATAAGGGCTGGTAGCAGTGGTATATAGGGGCAGGTAGCAGTGGTATATAGGGGCAGGTAGCAGTTGTATATAGGGGCTGGTAGCAGTGGTATATAGGGGCAGGTAGCAGTGGTATATAGGAGCAGGTAGCAGTTGTATATAGGGGCTGGTAGCAGTGGTATATAGGGGCTGGTAGCAGTGGTATATAGGGACTGGTAGCAGTGGTATATAGGGGCTGGTAGCAGTGGTATATAGGGGCAGGTAGCAGTGGTATATAGGGCCTGGTAGCAGTGGTATATAGGGGCAGGTAGCAGTGGTATATAGGGCCTGGTAGCAGTGGTAGGTGGTATATAGGGGCAGGTAGCAGTGGTATATAGGGGCAGGTAGCAGTTGTATATAGGGGCTGGTAGCAGTGGTATATAGGGGCAGGTAGCAGTGGTATATAGGGGCAGGTAGCAGTTGTATATAGGGGCTGGTAGCAGTGGTATATAGGGGCTGGTAGCAGTGGTATATAGGAGCAGGTAGCAGTTGTATATAGGGGCAGGTAGCAGTGGTATATAGGGGCAGGTAGCAGTGGTATATAGAGGCAGGTAGCAGTGGTATATAGGGGCAGGTAGCAGTGGTATATAGGGGCAGGTAGCAGTGGTATATAGGGGCAGGTAGCAGTGGTATATAGGGCCTGGTAGCAGTGGTAGGTGGTATATAGGGGCAGGTAGCAGTGGTATATAGGGGCAGGTAGCAGTTGTATATAAGGGCTGGTAGCAGTGGTATATAGGGGCAGGTAGCAGTGGTATATAGGGGCAGGTAGCAGTTGTATATAGGGGCTGGTAGCAGTGGTATATAGGAGCAGGTAGCAGTTGTATATAGGGGCTGGTAGCAGTGGTATATAGGGGCTGGTAGCAGTGGTATATAGGGGCAGGTAGAAGTGGTATATAGGGGCTGGTAGCAGTGGTATATAGGGGCAGGTAGCAGTGGTATATATGAGCAGGTAGCAGTTGTATATAGGGGCTGGTAGCAGTGGTATATAGGGGCTGGTAGCAGTGGTATATAGGGGCTGGTAGCAGTGGTATAGAGGGGCTGGTAGCAGTGGTATATAGGGGCAGGTAGCAGTGGTATATAAGGGCAGGTAGCAGTGGTATATAGGGGCAGGTAGCAGTGGTATATAGGGGCAGGTAGCAGTGGTATATAGGAGCAGGTAGCAGTGGTAGATGCATAAGAAAATAAAAACTCTGTACTTACCTTCAGTCCTCTCCCAGGAAGTGCTGAATCATGTTCAGGGCAGAGCAGTGTGACGATCTCCCTGCTCTGAACAGGTCGGCAGTGAGCAGTGATTGCAGCCTGTGCTGTAATACTAAGTACAGGCTGCAATCACAGCTCCTGGCTGCAGATACTTACCTCGAACCTCTCTTCCCAGCAGCAGCTTCTCCCCGGCAGCTCCTGCTATGATCGCACACACTGAGCTGTGTGTGCGATGACAGAGGAAAATAAAAAACAAAATGGCCGCAATCTCCTCTGACAGCTGTGACGTAGCAGCCCAGTGGGCGTGCACAAGTCACAGCTGAGAGGCAGGAGAAGCGGTCGGAGCCCGACCGTTGGCTCCTATGTCCATGGCTGCCGTAAGTGAGGTGTGCAAGTGTCGTGCCCAGACACTTACACCCACACTAATGAAAATGGCGGCCTCCAGTGGCAAAAGTAAAAATGAATAAATAAAAAAGTATTAAAGTAGTACATTTACTTTTATATTAAAAATAATTGATTATATAATCAATAATTATTAATACAAAAACTAAAATCATGGCACCCTCCCTTTAAATTCCAGGATACCCCAGTCAGCTCTCTCCAGTCCAGCCATTTATATACAGCTGTTAGCTGCTCACCTCTGTCCCCCTCCCTCTCTGCTCCTGACTGAGGTTCTCTTATCACTCCTGCATACTCATCATATATTTATCTCCACCTCCCCATTCCTGCAGTTTACAGAGCAGGTTTCCTGATCATGACTCACTTTTCTGAGCCATGTGCTTGTTCAAATTTGCTGCTCTACGTATATATAAATGTTTTGATAAGTGAAGATTTCAGAACATTAATAGACTATTGATGTGTGCTGCAGCAGTACGAAGCTACTCACCAGAACTGTCACTCAAGGTGGAGCACCCGCCTCCAAACAACAAGGAAGTAATGAGACTGCAGAGCTGTGAGCTGCTCAAGAGATAACTTGTGGGAAACTACGCACAATAGGGTGACCGGAGGTTATCTTTATACCTCCGATCAGAGCTGAGCGCTCGCACTGTCTTTTGACAGCGTGGGAGCCGCGGCTCTCTGATTGGGGATGATCAGAAGCAGTGTTTGCTGCGCTGCCATGCCCATGACTGTGCGACAAACACCCGGTGTTCGGGTAGTAACACAGACGTCCTGGTGAAGTCCATGTTCGGTGTCCGTGCCCGAACAGTAGGTGTTCGGTACGGACGCCAAACTTTACCGTTCGGGTTCACCCACCTCTATATATAAGATAAATATTTGTGTTATATTTTCATTATATTACAGCAAGAACTTTTTATTTTAAAGTGTCCCTGGGGTTTTTTTGGCACAAGCATCCTTCATACATTGTTTGGCAGCTGATATGATAGTTAAAGGTCCTATAAATATACAGTATATACATATATACACTACCCTCCGACATCAGAGAGGGAGTGGTGAGACGCTCACAGATGCTTCTTTGTGAGTTTAGCGTGTCTAAACTCGCTTATCAAGGATTTCAGCAGTACCACAGTCATTAAATCTCCACCCACCCTGATAATAATGAGACTGCTTATTCTGTCCCCAGCTGTACAGCAAAGCTGCCAATTTGGCTGCAGAGGATGTTATAATGTGGATCATTACAGGAAAATATAAATTAAAAAAAACCCTAAAGTTTGTGAAATAAATTTGTAATACCAGTGTGATATAAATAATTTGTTATCTTCTCATACATTCCTTTTTATTGTATATTATTGTGTGTTTTCTTCATTAATAAAGTGAAAACGGTCCCTTATTATTGCTCAGACATGAGCCATTACATTCAGCAGATAACATATTTTTTAATTACTAATATTTCTGTTACATAATCATTATACAGCATGGGTTAAGAAGTCTGTGACTGAGAACGCAAAAACCCCGCATCTGCACCAGACTGAAAAAGAGAAGGTGCCTGAAGAAAGAGGTTAGTGGTCCATTTTCAGAGACATTTTGTGGATTTGTGTAGAGGAAGGTTAGTTCTTTCTGTAGCAGTTTCACTCTTATTGCTGTATTGAATGATGTGAAAGGGTTATGCGAGAGTTAAAATAAAAAATATGTTTCCTTTCTACGTCACACAGCGCCACTCTTGTCCATATGATGTGTTTGGTATTTTAACAAATACAACTGAGCTACGATACAAAACACAGGGGCACATTTATGAAGCCCGTCTATAAGAAGAACTGTGTTTGTTGCCCATCATGACCAATCACAGAGCAGCTTTCATGTTACCAGAGCAGTTTACAAAATAAAAGCCAAGCTCTGATTGGTTGCTATTTGCAACAAAGACATATTTTCTTTTAGACTGTATTGATAAAGAGGCCTACAACCTGGAGAGAAGAGAGAAAGTAGCCATGACATCTGTTCTCATACAACATGGAGATTTTCTACCTATGACTACTGGGCAGCTCCAGTCCTGTCTAGCCATAGATATTGGCTGCAGTAATAATTTTTCTGTGCTATAAATATATGAATACCCCTGCTATCAAGCTTCTGGCTGGAGTATAGATGTTATGGTCATTTTTTTTCTAGGAGCTCTTTTGGACTTATTTCACCCCCTCTTCCTGCTATATGTTCATATGGAAAGTTTCTACAATTAAATCTGGACTCCGAATATTCAGAATAAGGGCTCGCTCACACTGGCGTATAAATCGGACGAGTTCAATCCAATAAAAAAAATAATCGTATTGCACTCGGACCAATGTTATCCAATAAGGCAGTGCGGAATTGCTATCTTTTTCTCACCTGTATTCAGAGTGAGGGGAAAAAAATCACAGCATGCTGCGTATGGAGGCGTAAATTGGATGAGACTCGCTAATGCAAGTCTGCAGGTGCGAGAACAAAAACAGACTGTCCGATTTTTCCGCACGCATATCACATGAACCCGGGAATTGCAGGCTGCTGACAGGTCACTGATCCCTCACTGACCTGGCCCCTAGTTTGCATAATGAACCTGTACATACTGAAGAAAAGAAAACCTTCTGTAGGCAGGCGCCAGCTGTGGCCGCTGCGCTGCAGCATAAATGCATGTTTAGTGTCCTAGTAATAACTGATCTTGATGTTATTGAGAAAGTGTAAAAAAAAAAAATCAATTTGAAAATGGCACCCACCGTGCCTGCGTAGTAGCAACTATTGGTCTATATAGATATCCGAAAGCTGCTATTGCCCATGCGGTGGCGCCATCTTGCTGGAAAATGTAAAAAAAAAAAAAAAAGTACTCATCCAAGCTGGCCCCGCCTGCGCAGTAGCAGCTCTCTGCGATCTCCGAGGGATCCGTGACCTGTCAGCAGTCTGCCTTATGGAAATAGAGTAATCCAGGTGCACAACTAAAACTACCGTAAATACGGGAGGTGCAAGGCCAGTAGTAGAAACAATCTATCAAAAAGAGAGAAAAAAGCACTACTGCAAAATATGCACACTACACCGAAAAATAAAAATTATATATAAACTTTATTGGCACATAATACAACAAGTAACATAAAACATAATTAAAAACAGATATGGATACAACCACTCAGCATCCTGGAAAAATAAGTGTCAAATCAGCAGCACATAATAACACATAACCTGAAACCTATAGTTCGTTCCATAAATAATGTAGTATCTAATATCCAAATTTACAATTTGATGGGAGTATATCCATAGCGTTTGCAATGAGTGGTTGTGGCAAGTAGCCATACACCACTTTCTTTACTATGTGGTCTGTGCCTAAGATTTTGTATTCTAGTATCTAATATCCAGTATAATCCTGGGTATGTATAACCAGAAATTATGACATAGGTCTGCTCCCTAAAAGGACCCCCATGAAGCAATAAGGGATCATTAAAATCTGCAGCAATCGGCTGCTTACAAAAATAAATGAAGTCCCCCCCCCCCCGGCACAGCTGCCAGTACACAGGCAGAGGTGAATAAGATCAAAATGAAGATGAAAACCAAAAGGCAGACAATAAGACACCACTGACCGTCACAATCAATATGGCAATCACCAACAGAAGGGCCCCAAACGGTAAGGGGGAACTTGCCATGTATACTCGAGTATAAGCCGACCTGAGTATAAGCCGAGGCACCTAATTTTGCCACAGAAAACTGGGTAAGCTTATTGACTCGTGTATAAGCCGGGTATGCATTGCCCCCTCATCCCTGTCCTGCTATGTGTGGCTCCCCCGGTCTCCTAGTTGTATGCATGGCTGGGCGTCCTCCTCTTCTATGCATGGCTCGGCGTCCTCCCTCTTCAATGCATGGCTCAGCGTCCTCCCTCTTCAATGCATGGCTCGGCGTCCTCCATGTGTGCATGGCTCAGCGTCCTCCTTGTGTGCATGGGTCGGCGTCCTCCTCCTTGTGTACATGGCTCGGCATCCTCCCCCTTATATGCAAGGCTCGGCGCCCCCCCCCCCCCCTTTTTTATGCAAGGCTCGGCGTCCTCCCTCTTCAATGCATGGCTCGGCGTCCTCCTCCTTGTGTGCATGGCTCGGCGTCCACCCCCTTCTATGCATGGCTCGGCGTTCTCCCTCTTCAATGCATGACTCTGCGTCCTCCCTCTTCAATGCATAGCTCGGCGTCCTCCTCCTTGTATGCATGGATCGGCGTCCTTCCCCTTGTATGCATGGCTCAGCATCCTCCCTCGTTAATGCATGGCTCGGCGTCCTCCCCCTTCTATGCATGGCTCGGCGTCCTCCCCCTTGTATGCAAGGCTCGGCGTCCTCCCCCTTGTATGCAAGGCTCGGCGTCCTTCCCCTTGTATGCAGGGCTCGGCGTCCTGCCCCTTCTATGCATGGCTCCGCGTCCTCCCCCTTCTATGCATGGCTCCGCGTCCTCCCCCTTGTATGCAAGGCTCGGCGTCCTCCCCCTTGAATGCAAGGCTCGGGGTCCTCCCCCTTGTATGCAAGGCTCGGCGTCCTCCCCTTGTATGCGTGGCTCGATGTCCTCCGCTTGTATGGATGGCTCCGCGTCCTCCCCCTTGTATGCATGGCTCTGCATCCTCCCCCATCATACTCGCCCTCCTCGCGCAGTCGCTGCACGTCCATGCATCTCCGTTGTCTCGGCGCCGGCAGCTCTCCTCTCCGGTCACGTGGTACCGCTCATTAAGATAATGAATATGCGCACCATGCCTATGGGAGTGGAGACGTGTACATATTCATTACCTTTATGAGCGGTACCACGTGACCGCAGAGGAGAGCTACCGGCGCTGGGACAACAGAGGTGCAGGACTGAGCGAGGAGGGCGAGTATGATGTCACAGCTGCCGACTCCTGCCGCTGCTCCCCCTCCCCCGCTGGCTTTCTGGCAATGACTCGTATATAAGCCGAGGGGGGGGGGCGTTTTCAGCACACTTTTTGTGCTGAAAATCTCGGCTTATACGCAAGTATATACGATACATCAATAAGTCAGTAAATCAGAAGATCGAATCAGGCAAGGGAGAAACCCAACTACCAGGACATGAGTGGAGGACTCGGATGCGGCCCCATGCGTATCGCCTGACGAAGCCATACAGGTTACGGCGATACGCATCAGAGTCCTCCACTGATTCAATCTTCTGATTTACTGACTTATTGATGTAAGTTCCCCCTTACCGTTTGGGGCCCTTTTGTTAGTGATTGCCATATTGTGACTGACAGTGGTGTCTTATTGTCTGCCTTATGGTTTTCATCTTCATTTTGATCTTTCACCTCTGCCTGTGTATTCGCAACTGTGCCTGTGGGTGGGACCTTCATTTATTTTTGTAGGCAGCCGATTGCTGCAGATTTTATGATCCCTTATTGCTTCAATTAGGTCCTTTTAGGGAGCAGACCTATGTCATAATTTCTTGTTATACATACCCTGGATCAGGGGTGTCAAACTGCATTCCTCGAGGGCTGCAAACAGGTCATGTTTTCAGGATTTCCTTGTACTGCACAGGTGATAATTTAATCACCTGCAGAGAATGATTCCAGCACCTTGTGTAATGCAAAGGAAATCTTGAAAACACGTATGGTCTGAGGCCCTCGAGGAATGCAGTTTGACACCCCTGCCCTGGATTATACTGGATATTAGATACGGTATTATTTATGGAACAAGCTATAGGTTTCAGCACGGGTTTGTGTTATTATGTGCTGCTGATTTGACATTTATCTTTCTCCTTCACCTCATTGGGGGACACAGACCATGGGTGTATGCTGCTGCCACCAGGAGGCTGACACTAAGTGATACAAAGACAGTCCGCTCCTCCCCTGCAGTATACACCCTCCTGCTGGCTCCCAGCTAACCAGTTCTTGCTTAGTGTCCGTAGGAGGCACACTGGGGTCTGCTATTCAGACCCAAAGAACTCTTTTTACTTTTACCTTTTACAATGGACGAATGGGGCGACGGATTCTTTCATGTTCCGATCTCCCCGAACCAACAACAGGCGAGCACGGGAGTTTTACCTCTCCGTATCCTCTCCTGCGACATGGGAAGCCACTGCCTGAGCTGATTCTAGGGGCGACGGGCCCCTTTAAGGGCACCGATCTCCCCCCTCCCTTATCAGACGAGCACTGGAGTGTCACCTCCAGTATCCTCTTCTGCAGCCAGGCCTATTGCCGGACATTCAGCCCTGCCCACCAGGTCTTACCCTCGGCTGTACAGAGGCACCTTCCAGTGTGGCGTCCGAGCAGCCCCCACTGCACCACCACTATTCAGAGTGGATGGTACAAGGAGGCGGATTGTTCCTCTCCACCTCCCTGCTAAGGGGACGATGGATTGAGGACTTTTCTTATCCCTGCACCGTCCAAACAGCAGCAACAGCACAGGATCTTTTCTACCTTCTGACCTGCTGAACAAAGCTGCATACTGAGGTAAGTGCCGGGACTCGAGCGGTTGGAGGGCTCTGCGCATCCGGCGTTTTTTTTTGCATTCTCTGCTCTTTAAGTCATGACCAGCCAGAAGCTGGTCACCCTCGTTCGGCGCCGGCTGGCTGCAAAAATTTAGCCCCCGGCTTCGGGTTTTGTGTAGGCCGCAACCTGGAACTCCGCCCATGCTAGCCCGCGCTTCAGGCTCCGCCCCCCTATTCAGGCGCCTCTCATTCAGGACGAGAGCTCTATTCTCGGCGGTCATCTTCATCCTCCTGCCATTTCTGGACACAAGCTCTTCCGGAAGTGGCTGCTGCATCGCACCGGCGGTACTCAGCGCTGAAGACCACACTATTCCAGAAGGGGGAATCAGAATCTCGGTAAGGAGAATCCTCCCTCCACACCCCCCTCCCACGCACGCACCCCGGCAGCATAAAGAGACTAGCGTTCACTATTTTTAATACTTAAGACCTGCAATCTCTGGTTGTCCTGCAAACTCCGGTCTTAAAGGCACGGGTCTTAAGGGTACATGTCTGCATTCCTTAAAGACGCATGCCCAGTAGTCGCTGGGCTTATACGTACATGTCCAGCTTTCCCTTGCTTTGTAAAAACACATGACCAGCATTCCCTGGTCTTAAAGGTTCCCTAGTTTAAAAGGGGCACATTACCATTTCCCAGAGTTCTTAGTTCAAATGAGCTCAGGAGCCCTCCGCCGCCGCCGATCCCGGCTCTTCCCAGAGTACCTAGTTCCCCTCAAGGGGCTTCACCTCTGGCGTAATCCTTGAAAAATGCCCCGGTCTTAAAGGCATATGACCAGCATGCCCTGGTCTTAAAGGCACGTGACCAGTATGCCCTGGTCTTACGCACATGGCCAGTATGCCCTGGTCTTAAAGGCACATGACCAGTATGTCCTGGTCTTAAAGACACGTGACCAGTATGCCCTGGTCTTACGCACATGGCCAGTATGCCCTGGTCTTAAAGGCACATGACCAGTATGCCTTGGTCTTAAAGGCACATGACCAGTATGCCCTGGTCTTAAAGGAACATGACCAGTATTCACTGGTCTTAAGGGCACATGTTCAAGCCAAAGCTGGTCACCCTATCTGAGCTCTGGAGCCCTCCGCCGCTGATCCCAAGTTATCTCAGAATACCTAGTCCCCCTCAGTGGACTTTGTCACTAACCGCAACCCATGGTTTCTCTGACCAAGAGATTGAATCCCTCTGTGAACCCTCTGTGGCTCGGAGTGCTCGCAGGACCGATATACATGGTCCCTCTCCTACAATGGGAGCCGTCGGCTAGCATGGGCCGCAAGTATTCCAGAAAAATGTACAGGCATCTAGAAAACGGAAGTTTTCATTTCCTGATCTCTGCCCTATGATTTGTTGAGAACAACGCTCTGAATATGGATCAGATATTGCCTTGGATCGCCAGAGCTTCAAAAAAAAAAAAAAGAGGGACTTGCCTACTTATATCATTAACAAATTGACAAGCGGTTCCCTGGACAGAAGCCTCTACATGGGATGCCATACCTGATCTGATTTTTAAGGGCGACGGGTCCTTTAAAGGGCACCGATTTCCCAACCACACACACACACACCATCAACAGATGAGCACATGCAGTGTCGCCTCCATGTATCCTCTTCTGTATCCAGGCCTATCGCCAGACATCCTGCCCTGGCGTCCGAGCACCCCCCTTTGTATCACCACTATTTAGCGGCTGATGCAAGAAAGCGGACGATTCCTCCCTGTTAAGAGGATGGTGGATCGAGGGTTCCTAATTTTCTACTCTGCACGACGATCGCAAGAGACTGTTTTTTCCTGACCTGCTGGATGCAGCCCCGCATTCTGCCACTTGCCAGACTAACCCGGTAGAATTTCTTGTAGTATACCTACTAGTGTCCCTGCCCGATGTATCATCATTTAAAATACCAGAGACTGTCGGATAGCAAATCTGGTTCGTTCCGTCTTGTGGCTTCGGGTTCAGCGCCCTACCCTTCCTTAGCCGCCACATGGGTTGCTGTACCAATAGTCTAACTACTTCGATTCACACAAGTAACCTTTCCCCGAAGACAGTAAGCTGGTCAATCAAATCTTCTGAGCGGGAGACTAACAAGGGTTTGGATCTTTTCTACAGACCCAACCAGCAGTGGAAGCGTTGTCCAGGACAGTCTAGATCTAAGGGATTTTGGTGCCAAAAATGGGGAATCAAAAGTAAAACCGATCCTGGACCTCAAACTTCTAACAACCTTTGACAAGGTCCCACTTTTTCAAATGGAGTTCCTCCGCTCAGCCATTACTTCAACAGAAAAATGTGGAGTTTCTGACATCCATCGACATTCGGGATTTTTACCCTCACATTCCTATTTTTACCCTCTACAATAATTCCTTCGCCTTCCATTCGCGAACAGCATTTTCAAGTCACGTCCTTGCCCTTCGGCCTGGCTACCGCACCAGAGTGGTCAAAAGGGTCATGGCGGTTGTCATGTGCCTCTTGCACCCTGGAAGCATGGTCGTCCTGCCCTATTTGGTCGACTTTCTAGCCGCTCTTCCAGGACTACGCTGAGTCGTCTATATCACTTGCAATACCCTCTCACTTGGGCTAGCAGCTAAACTTAGACAAGTTTTTCCTCATTCCCAGCCCAGCAGTTACTTTTTGAGGATGATCCTGCACAAGAAGGATGGTAATCCTCTCTCGAGTCAAGGTCGTGGCCCTTCAACAGGGAGCTCGTGCACTTGATCACTCATTCCCTCGGTTCATTCAATTCGCTAGGAGGGTTCTGGGGAAAAAGACGACAATGGAAGCTGTTTTCTTTCGCTCCGTTCGTTTTCAGCAAGTCAATCAGGATTTCAAAGGGCAGTCTCTGAGCACCTTCCTCATTCAGAGCCTTCTCCTGGTCCAATGGTTATTAGGGAATACCAATGCCAGTCTTCTTCCGATCATTACTCTGGGGATCCGAACTGTACGGCTAATCCTACAGCAGGTCCACTGCCTTCAGGCGGGTCAACCATCCGTCTTCAATTGAATAATACCACGGCTGCGCCATACGTCAACCATCTAGCAGGTACCCACAGTCAAGCGCCATGGCCGAGGTACCTCGCACTCTCTAATGGGCCGAGATCTATCACTCGGTGATCTCAGCAGTACATATCCCTGAAGTAGAACACTGGGCGGCAGACATATTCAGCCGTCAGGGTTTTCTCCTCAAGTGAGTGGGAACTTCTCTCGGAAGTCTTCCATCAGTGATGCTCTGTTCTTCCACGGTACCAATTTCCATAACCCCTCTTCCACTACTTCTGAGATCTTTTTGGAAGCAGGAAGGGCCCCAGTGATCCCGGGACACCCGCACTGACAATGTCAGGTTATCTCGCTTGCCGTGCTAGTATTTTTCCGTCTTATTGCAACAAAACTGCAAATATAGAATTTCTAGCAGGGAGTCTTCACCTGTAGTTCTTCCCTACCGCGTACCGTTAGATCTGTGGGACCTTAATGGTCCTGGGGATCTTACAGTAGACTTCTTTTTTGATCCGGACAGACTTTACTGTCAGGGAAGGTTGCTCCCCTTTTTTCTCTGCGCTCCTGTCATCCTGATGAGTCTTCAGAGCTCGCCGCTCAGTTCTTTCAGACTTTTTTCCTTATTATCATCAATGCGAGGTAGCCCTCAGGCCATCTCCTTCCCTCGTTACCAAGGTGGTATTGTATTCCCACTGTCGCAGGGGCATCGTCCTTCTCCCATCTCTTTCGGCTCCAGTCCACAAAACGGTATGGGTTCTCCATAATCTGGAAGAAGTGAGTGCTCCGAGTGGGTATGTATCGAGGACGGCGTCCTTCCGAAGGTTGGACACTTTACTTGGACTTCTCGATGGTAAGACGGCTTCTTGACGGTCACAGGAAGGGTTTAGCCGTTTCATCAGCCATGTTAGCCTGGTTCTTTTCACCATCCAGGAGTCCTTCCGTTCTAGATGTCAGCCTATCTCCCTGTTTGAGGGCTCTAGACACCAGACGTCGGCAAGCACGGCCGCAAGCTTGCGAATTTCTCCAGTCTGCATGCATTCTTGAAGCACTGTAATTCCCACACTTCCACAGATGTGAGTCTGGGCAGGCACTTGTAAGTATCGGTTACACCGGCCTGATCTGATGTTGTCCCCACCCAGGGACTGCTTTGGGACGTCCCACGGTCTGTGTCCCCCAATAAGGCGAAGGAGAAATAGGGATTTTTGTGTACTCACCATAAAATCCTTTTCTCCGAGCCATTCATTGGGGGACACAGCTCCCTCCCTATTATCAGTTTGTGCTTGTTTTATAATTTGACATGCTATACTCTCATATGTAATGTGACATGCTATACGCTCATATGTTATTGATCTTCTACTGCTTTTGCACTGAACTGGTTAGCTGAGAGCCAGCAGGAGGGTGTATACTGCAGGGGAGGAGCTAACTTTCTTTGTTTCACTTAGTGTCAGCCTCCTAGTGGCAGCAGCATATACCCACGGTCTGTGTCCCCCAATGAATGGCTCGGAGAAAAGGATTTTACGGTGAGTACACAAAAATCCCTATTTCCAGGATGCTGAGTGCTTGTATCCATATCCGTTTTTAATTATGTTTTATGTTACTTGTTGTATCATATTCCAATAAAGTTGATATATATTTTTTATTTTCAGGTGTAGTGTGCATATTTTGTAGTAGTGCTTTTTCTCTCTTTGATAGTCTGCATTATGAATATCTAATCAGAGCACCATATGAAGACCCCCCAACAGGCCGCCCCGGAGCACGAGCATATCTTTGACTCAAAGCTGAAAATAAGGATTAAACAACCACAAGACGAATTTCATCAACCAGGGAATCATTTTCTTAATCAGTATAACGACATCAAGCTGACAGTGCCTGTAGATTACTGTCCACAATCCTGCTGACAGGTTCCCTTTAACTAGACAAAGGAGGGGGAGTGTAAAAGCTGAAGACACCTTCCACCAGACATCTAAAAATGTCTCAAACGTCCTCTTTTTCTCAGAAGAGGCAATTTGCATATCAAATTTATGAAACATTGTGCAACACTTGGATAAACATGGTACATAAGACTTTTTCTCATTAAAAATATTTCCTCTAGTCTTTATGAAGCTTTTGTTATGACCATCCAATAATCAAGAAATCTATCTGTTCTGATTGATTTTGGATTATTGGAATGTTACTGTAGAGATGAGGAAGACCCATCTAATCGATGCCTTTTGTATATAAATAGATCTGCACCCCAGAGCAAATTTCCAGCTTCCATCTCTGATTGCAGTGGATGAAGAGGATATTAGATGCCTGCAGCCCACGGCAGCGTGGGAAATTCAGGAAGGTAATTCTACACTTCCAGGTTTAGCAACTTAATTGAAAAGTTACTAACAGTTTCTGATAATTCCAAAGAATTAGCTTGAGGTAGTTGGGGGGACAGTCAACATACAGAGAAGACTAATGGGGAATTTATACATGCTGTTAAATGAGTGCGGATCAACTATATACAGGTTGTATGGTGCTAGTTTACTGGCCTGTTTACACAAGTTGACAAACCATTTAACTGGCAGCACATCCCCAGTTTACAAGCGGCAATGTGCTACCAATAACAATGTATTATTCCGCAAGCATTAACGTAATGAACGAGCATTTTGTTAGTTCAGCAGGTTATCGCTGGCATGTTTTATCGCGAACAAGTGTTCCTTTTGAACTCTTGTGCACCAGTTTTCTACTCATCTGAATGCACCAATGGTTTCATGTGCCATACATCTCTATATTGTCTATGGTTTTCATCATAGCAGCCTGTCCCCAGCACCTCACGGTGTTTACTCAGTGGTTGAATTAATTATTTTCAGTGTAAACCCCATATGTCATTATAGGTGACTGTAAAGACCCCATACACAAAGCTGTCAGGCGAACAATACTTCGGCCGATCGCCATCTTGGCTGTCTTTCCCATACATAGAAGTGTTCGTTCGGCCAAGCGATCTTGTGTTCTGAGTCAGCTGCTGATGGAAATGTCTAGCGTTGGCTTATCTCCAGGAGAACAAAGCAATTGGCAGTCCAAAATCAGACATGACAATTGACATCTTCCCGACAATCAGTTGGCTGCCCTCCAATTTACAGTAGTGTGTTGGCCGAACCCATCAATATCTGCTAGTACGGCTGACCCTTAGACTAATGTGGATGGGGGTCTTCTCTCTTTGCTGAATATATAGGACAACCTAGATGTCACCTAATTTATCCTGCTGGTTTGATCATGTCTGCTTTCAGTTTTACATACTAATTTAAACAAAATAATTCTTCCCACAGATGGGTCGACACATCTCATGACATCTGGAGGACCCCTAGATCCTGAAAGAAAATTTACTTTAATATCAGGAACGACATCTGATGCACTGAATGAAACAAAACACTATGACGTAAACGCATACTTTTGCACAGATTGTGGCAAGTGTTTCACTGACCTCATACACCTTGAGAGTCATCAGAAAGTCCACAGTATCCCTGCCCTGTTCATCTGTGCAGAATGTGGGAAGAGCTTCACAACATCGTCAGAGCTGGACACGCACATTAAAGTCCACACAGATGCAAAGCTCTTTGCTTGTTCAGAATGTGGAAAGTGTTTTACAGCCAAGTCAAATCTGCTTGCCCACAAGGTCATTCATATAGGAGAGAAGCCTTTTGCCTGTGCTGAGTGCGGCAGGCGTTTTACATCGAAGTCCTCCCTTAGTACCCACATGTCGGTTCATGCTCTTGAGAAGCCGTATGCCTGCTCCATTTGTGGCAAATGTTTCACTTCCAATGCCCGTCTCACATTTCATCGGTCTACACATTTAGGGGAGAAAGCATATGAATGTGAACAATGCAGGAAAGTGTTTACTACCAGTGGCAGTCTTAACCGGCACAAAAGAACACACACTGGGGAGAAACCGTTTGCCTGCAGAATTTGTGGAAAGTGCTTCAACAGGGAAACCAATCTCTACAGACACCAAACGATTCACACAAGATGATTGTAGTGTTTTCTTGCTTGTAATACAATACCTCTTGTTATCAGTGGAGAAGACGTCTGTGAACTGTACAAACGCACTGTTTTGCCTGTTACATTAGAGATCGCTGCTCGGTCACCAAGACATCGCAACCTTCTTGTGAATTATTGCGCATCTGTTTTTAAGACTCTGCATTCCAGCATCTAATTCCTGTTTATATGAGGAGTCATTTTATAAGATTAGATATTGATATTTCAGTTTCTTAAAGGAGAATTCCACCTGATTGTGTCTTCTGGTATATCCTATAAGATTACACTGGTCTGGGATCTGTAAGATGATACTTTTGCAAATTCCATAGCTATGTGTATTAGATTTCCAGCTAATAACTTCACACTAAATAAGCAGAATTGTCTGAGATGTGTGAAAGGGTCTGGAACAGCTTATGCAGAGTTCTTGGCATTATTGTAGGGTGGTAGATCACTACCACATATAAAACATTGAGTGGAATTGGCATTTGAGTGAAGCTGATTACTTTGAACTCATATTGGGTTTGTCTGGTAATTAGTATTAGGTTCATATTAAGAGGGTTATAAACTACTGGTTACTGAACAGCCTGATGCAGAAGTCCTTTTCCTTGTCTGTTAGTTTATAACCATATTAATGGAAATATTACACTTCAATTTTAATTCTGCATTGGAGTGACGCAATATTGATTTCTCATGTTTTGCTTGCCTCGAGTAGTCTTTTATTTGCCCATTTACCTATCCTGTGAATATTTTTTTATGTTTCATATCTTCCTGTTTATATCTATTTAAAAAAAATAAAAGCAAAATTTAAGCAAAATCAGCTGTTAAAGGTTAGGAGGAAATTTACTTCCACATATAGTTTTTCAAGTAGCTAGAAGATGTTTATCAGGGTCCTGTAAGTTACAATCCAGCATACATAGAACCAAAAATAAAAGTAATTGCATTTATACCGTTAAAGAAAATCTTCAGTGTGGAGATGGAAAACTTTCTCATGATCACGGGTCTTCTGGGCCTTTGCTCACCATCTCCAGTTATTTGTTTTTTTTATCCAACAGCCAGAGTTGTCTTCAGGGCTCACATACCTAGGTTTTGGGGAGTTTTTTAACTGTAAATTTGTATTAAAGTTTTATCAATTATTGACAATTGTTGAAAATTCAAAAGCATCTTTTACAATACATAACAAAAGGAATGGATAGAATAACAATATCTCTCCCAACACATCTAATGAAAACACCTATAACAATTTAATAAGTGTGAATCCCTATTATGGATAAACAAGACAAGACCCACACCAGTGGGAAGGAAAGGGAATGGAAGAGAGCAAAGACCAAGGGGGAGAGAATCAAGGTTCAGGAACTGATCTAATCCAGTCTTTGTGCCCAGAAGTAGTCCCAGGGAGCCCAGACAGAGTCAAAATTTCCACACTTGCATTTAGGATCGCAGTCATATACTCCATCCTACGAATGTCATTAATTCTGTGTAGCAGATGGAGGAAGGGCGGTGGGGCAGTCGGCTTCCAGTTAAGAGCGACCAGACATCTTGCCGCGGTAAGAATGTGTAAGAGCAGTTTAGCTGATCTTTTCTCAATCCCTTTAGGAGTAAGATTTAGCAGATAAATAGTTGGATCTAATCCCACCTCGGCAAAAAGCACCTTAGATATCAACAAAGCCACCTCTCTCCAGAAACTCTGAATCATTGAAGACATCCAGAAAATGTGATACAGCGTACCCACATCAAGGCCGCAACGCCAAGACACGTCTGGAATTGCAGGATTCAGTCTGTGAAGGAGATCAGGAGTGTGATACTAGAACATTAAAATATTATACTGGTTCTCTTTATAAAGGGTGCAAATAGATGACTTTGCCGCCTTTTCCTATATGATATGCCAATTTTGGGGCGAGAGTTCTTTTCCCATGATAGATTCCCATCTGCTCATATAGAGGTGTTTTGGTTGACGACCATCTCGAGGGGAACAAAGAATTTTATAAATATCCGAAATTAAACCTTTGGTCGACGACCTTCCCCTGCAAATCCTCTCGAAATCTGTTGGCGGGAAGATTCCTGAAAAAGGGAGAAGGCAAAGTGTTTAATGTGTAAGTATTGATAGAATTCTTTATTAGTAGTGGAGAATCTAGATTTGACCTCGTCAAAGGAAAGAAGCCTAAGTATCCCCGTCTACCACATCCTCAAATCTAAACAGGCCTGCAGAGGACCAAGGATGGGCCATTGCATGTTCTAGACTGCTTGGCAGCAGGGGTTGATATATAAAAGAAATCATAAGCAAGTTTGGAGATGCCAAGCCAAACTTCTTCATACATGAGAGCTAAACTTCCCTTGTGAATCGAATGGGACCCAAAAGGGGCTCTGGAACCATTGCGGTCCTTTTCCGCCATAATAAAGAATTTGGATCGATTGGCGCCAGCCATAGTTTATTTCAGTCCATTTACTGTATGCCCAAAACAAGGCCCATGAAGGGATTCTACGGAGGTGCCCAATAGTATTTAGTAATATCTGTGACCGATAATCCTCCCTGTGACTTAGGGGAGACGAGGACACGCTTTGAGATCCTGTGATGACCATCTCTCCAGAGGAACCTCGTCATGGCTGCCTGAAGAAACCTAAGCTCACTCATTGGAACCCTGACCACAAGGTCTCAAAATCATAGAGCAGTTTAGGAAGGAGGGACATCTTATTCGAAGAAATTCTACATAGTAATGAAAGCGGGAGCGGTTTCAATTTATCTAGCAATCTCTTCAACTCGTTCACGGGAGGGGGGAAATTGGAGCTAAATAAGTTACCATAGCAGGAGGACAGTTTAACCCCCAGGTATTTAATGTACTCTACTTTATCTGAATTTGAAATTCAACTTTAGATGATCTAGAACAGTGTTTCTCAACTCCAGTCCTCAAGACCCCACAACAGGTCATGTTTTCAGGATTTCCTTAGTATTGCATAGGCAATGGAATTAATGTTTGAGCAGGTGATGAAACTATCTCCTGTGCAATACTAAGGAAATCCTGAAAACATGACCTGTTGGGGGGTCTTGAGGACTGGAGTTGAGAAACACTGATCTAGAACATCTGGGGGGATGTTCAATGGGAGGGCCTCTGTTTTTGGAGTGTTCAACTTATACCCTGAGAAATCACCATATTTTTTAAGAACATCCATCAGGTTAGGTAACGTAACATGACTGGTCAGGGTTAAAAGGACATCGTCCGCAAATAAGGAAATCTTAAACATCTTATCGCAATCTTCTATCCCCGAGATGTTCGGGTTTTGCCTAATCATAGCCGCTAAAGGCTCGATGCATAAAACATTTTAGGAGAGATAGAGGGCAACCCTGGAGGCTCCCATTGAATATTTTGAATGAAGAGGACATGTGGAAAGGGAGCCAATTGAGGCAGAAGGGGTGATGTACAGTACTTTTATAGCTGCCAAAAAAGGGCCCGAAAAGCCAAAGGCCTGTAAAGTCTCAAACATGAAGGACCAATTAAGATGGGCTATTGCCTTTTCAGCATCTAGACTCAGTATCAGGGACTGTAATTTGTTTTTATTAGCCACATCTATCAAGTCTATCGCCCTTATAGTGTTGTCTCCCCCCTGCCAGTCAGAGACGAAGCCCACCTGGTCCTTATTGATAAGCTGAGGAAGCCAACAGTTCAGTCTATTAGCCAACAACCGAGTGAAAACGTTAAAAACAGAATTCAACAAAGCTATTGGGCGATAGTTCGAACAGTCCAGATGATCCTTCCCTGTTTTTGGGATAAGGACCAAGTAGGAATGAGCCATAGTATCCAGCATGGGGGAACCCTCCAGGAAAGAGATAAAGAGGTTAACCATATGAGGGGGAGAGCTCCTCTACAAAGGTTTTGTAATACAGATATGTCAGCCCGTCAGGACCAGGAGACTTGCCCAAGGGGAGATCATACAAAATGTGAAGAACCTCCTCCCCGTCACACTCTGATTAAAAGACTACAGAGCTTCAGCAGGAAGAGTTGGGAGATTTAAAGGGACACTGTCACCTGAATTTGGAGGGAACAATCTTCAGCCATGGAGGCGGGGTTTTGGGGTTTTTGATTCACCCTTTCCTTACCCGCTGGCTGCATGCTGGCTGCAATATTGGATTGAAGTTCATTCTCTGTCCTCCGTAGTACATGCCTGCACAAGGCAAGATTGCCTTGCGCAGGCGTGTACTATGGAGGACAGAGAATGAACTTCAATCCAATATTGCAGCCAGCATGCAGCCAGCGGGTAAGGAAAGGGTGAATCAAAAACCCCGCCTCCATGGCTGAAGATTGTTCCCTCCAAATTCAGGTGACAGTGTCCCTTTAATCCTGACAAGAATTGGCGCAGAGGTCCATTTATATCGAACCTATTTGGAAAAGTAGTATCTTGTAAGTTGTACAATTTACTATAGAAATTATAGAATAGGTCCGAATTTACAGTAGGATCATAATAAATTCACACACCTAAGTTTGATGGGTCTTGAAGGCTGCTTTGACATGGATGGTCACTGGAGACAGTTGTTGTTTTCATGGTCTTTGGAGGCCGACCTGGTATTAGGAAATAGTCAAAATTTATATTTTCGGGATTAAGTGATTTGTTTTTTTGGGGGGAGGTGGATAAAAGAGGGGTGACTGTGCAGTCTAAGGCCGGCATCACACTTGCGAGTTTTACGGACGTAAGAGCGCAGAAACTACGTCCGTAAAACTCGCAAAAAATACGGCACAATTATTCTCTATGCCCCTGCTCCTATCTGCCGTATTTTACTGATCAGTATTATACGGCTTTCTACGGCCGTACAAAATCGCAGCATGCTGCGTTTGTCACCGTACTGCGCAAGAAATACGCCAATGAAAGTCTATGGAAGCGTGAAAAATACGGACAAGCAGTGTGACTTGCGAGAAATACGCAGCGCTGTTAGAGAGAAAAGCCGGTAATTCAGTGCGGTGTACAGTAAAATCACACTGACAGCTTACAGTAGAATAGGTAGAATAAATGTGTACACATAGAATAGGTATATATATATATATATATGTCAGTGAGACACATATATGTATATATATTATTATTTATTCCAGCGCTATACAGCTTGAAAGCCGGTAATTCAATTACCGGCTTTTTCTTTCTCCTTCCTAAAACCCGACATGATTTGAGACATGGTTTACATACAGTAAACCATGTCTTCTCTCCATTTTTTTTGCAGATTCCACACTACTGTCAGTAGTGTGTATCTGCAAAATTTGGCCGTTCTAGCTCTTAAAATAAAGGGTTAAATGGCGGAAAAAATTGGCGTGGGCTCCCGCGCAATTTTCTCCGCCAGAGTAGTAAAGCCAGTGACTGAGGGCAGATATTAATAGCCTGGAGAGGGTCCATGGTTATTGGCCCCCCCCCCCCTGGCTAAAAATATCTGCCCCCAGCCACCCCAGAAAAGGCACATCTGGAAGATGCGCCTATTCTGGCACTTGGCCACTCTCTTCCCATTCCCGTGTAGCGGTGGGATATGGGGTAATGAAGGGTTAATGCCACCTTGCTATTGTAAGGTGACATAAAGCCTAATTAATAATGGAGAGGCGTCAATTATGACACCTATCCATTATTAATCCAATTGTAGTAAAGGGTTAAATAAAACACAAACACATTATTTAAAATTATTTTAATGAAATAAAAACAATGGTTGTTGGAGTATTTTATTCTACGCCCAATCCAGTCACTGAAGACCCTCGTTCTGTGAAAGAAAAAACATAATAAACCAACAATATACTTACCCTCCGCAGATCTGTAACGTCCAACGATGTAAATCCTTCTGAAGGGGTTAAAACATTTTGCAGCAAGGAGCTTTGCTAATGCAGGCTGCTCCTCGCTGCAAAACCCCGGGGAATGAGGCTAAATATAGATCAATGAGCTATATTTAGCTTCATTTGCGGTGAGGCGCCCTCTGCTGGATGTTCATAGATCGTGGGAACTTTCCTAGAAAGCTCCCAGACTTTCCTAGAAAGCTCCCAGGCTTTCTAGGAAAGTTCCCACGATCTATGAACATCCAGCAGAGGGCGCCTCACCGCAAATGAAGCTAAATATAGCTCATTGATCTATATTTAGCCTCATTCCCCGGGGTTTTGCAGCGAGGAGCAGCCTGCATTAGCAAAGCTCCTTGCTGCAAAATGTTTAACCCCTTCAGAAGGATTTACATCGTTGGACGTTACAGATCTGCGGAGGGTAAGTATATTGTTGGTTTATTATGTTTTTTCTTTCACAGAACGAGGGTCTTCAGTGACTGGATTGGGCGTAGAATAAAATACTCCAACAACCATTGTTTTTATTTCATTAAAATAATTTTAAATAATGTGTTTGTGTTTTATTTAACCCTTTACTACAATTGGATTAATAATGGATAGGTGTCATAATTGACGCCTCTCCATTATTAATTAGGCTTAATGTCACCTTACAATAGCAAGGTGGCATTAACCCTTCATTACCCCATATCCCACCGCTACACGGGAATGGGAAGAGAGTGGCCAAGTGCCAGAATAGGTGCATCTTCCAGATGTGCCTTTTCTGGGGTGGCTGGGGGCAGATATTTTTAGCCAGGGGGGGGCCAATAACCATGGACCCTCTCCAGGCTATTAATATCTGCTCTCAGTCACTGGCTTTACTACTCTGGCGGAGAAAATTGCGCTGGAGCCCACGCCAATTTTTTCCGCCATTTAACCCTTTATTTTAAGAGCTAGAACGGCCAAATTTTGCAGATACACACTACTGACATTAGTAGTGTGGAATCTGCAAAAAAAATGGAGAGAAGACATGGTTTACTGTATGTAAACCATGTCTCAAATCATGTCGGGTTTTAGGAAGGAGAAAGAAAAAGCCGGTAATTGAATTACCGGCTTTCAAGCTGTATAGCGCTGGAAAAAATATTAATATATATACATATATGTGTCTAATGACATATATATATATATATATATTTTTTTTTTTTCTTTTTGGGACACATGGATCATTTCTATAGCGGTATGTTGGTTTTGCAAGCCTGCGAGAAAACCACGCAGTACGGATGCCATACGGATTACATACGGAGGATGCCATGCGCAAAAAACGCTGACACACCCTGCCTACGGAGGAGCTACGGACCACTATTTTCGGGACTTTTCAGCATATTACGGCCGTAATATACGGACCGTATTGTTTTACGCTGTGTGTGACGCCGGCCTAATACATTACAAAGTTAAGTACTATTTATTTTTTAGTATAGCTAAAAAGTGATAAAAAGCGCACCCAGGCAATAAACATTGTAGATGCTATGGTATTGCTCACCTGGCTGCGTTGTGTCTGGCACAGCTCCTGCCAAAATAGATAAAAGCTCCTATGCCATATACTGGAACAAAACCAGCAGTAAATACAACAGTAGAAAGGGTTATATGGATAAATCGTCTGTGCTGCTGGTCAAAAATGTATCCAATGGCGATCATGGTGTTAAACAAAGAGCAGTTTCATCAATCTATGAGTTTGAGTTGAACAAACTCCTGCATCAGGAAAAAAAGGCAAAACGTCTTGACCAGCAGTGCAAGAGAATTATCCATATATACCTTTCTACTATTACATTATTTTTCTTTTTGCTATTTTTTGAAATGTTCTTTCTGTTGGCAAATTGGCTGTGGTTCAGCTTATTGTGATTTCAAGCCTTCCTAGATGTCCTAGTTTCTATTTTTATGTAATTCTCCTTATATCTGGCAAAATGTACAAATTGCTTTTTCATCTGTAATATCGGCACTAACTCTAAGCCCAAGGGAAGGGTAATCCACTAGCCATGGATCCCTAGCGGTTTCCTTCACAGGTGGTTTTTTTCTTCTGGGTACTGGAGGGCAACTCTTAGGGTACCGTCACACAGTGGCATTTTGATCGCTACGACGGCACGATTTGTGACGTTCCAGCGATATATCCATGACGTTCCAGTGATCTCGCTGTGTCTGACACGCTCCTGCGATCAGGGACCCCGCTGAGAATCGTACGTCGTAGCAGATCGTTTGAAACTTTCTTTCGTCGTCTAGTCTCCCGCTGTGGCGGCATGATCGCATCGTGTAACAAAGGTGTGCACGATATTGTATACGATGTGCGCATAGTAACCAACGGCTTCTACATCGCACATACGTCATGAAATTATCGCTCCAGCGTCGTAGATTGCAAAGTGTGACAGCAGTCTACGACGCTGGAGCGATATTGTTACGATGCTGGAGCATCACGGATCGTGCCGTCGTAGCGATCAAAATGCCACTGTGTGACGGTACCCTTAGTGAGTCGGGGATATGTCATTTTAGGTGTCTTGTGAATTTAAAGGGACTCTGTCACCTGAATTTGGCGGGACTGGTTTTGGGTCATATGGGCGGAGCTTTCGGGTGTTTGATTCACCCTGTCCTTACCCGCTGGCTGCATGCTGGCTGCAATATTGGATTGAAGTTCATTCTCTGTCCTCCATAGTACACGCCTGCGCAAAGCAATCTTGCCTTGCGCAGGCGTGTACTATGGAGGACAGAGAATGAACTTCAATCCAATATTGCAGCCAGCATGCCGCCAGCGGGTAAGGAAAGGGTGAATCAAAAACCCGAAAACTCCGCCCATATGACCCAAAACCAGTCCCGCCAAATTCAGGTGACAGGTTCCCTTTAAACAAAGTTCAGAACATTTGACAAAATATATCATTCCTCTCTACAAAATAAACGGTGCCTATGTTTTCATCTCGACTGTCAGTGGCCATTTGCCTTGAAAATGTAAGTATATAGTTACAAAAAAAATAAATTAGCAAATAGTCCATGCACTGAGTTCCTGGCTGAACATAACTGTCTCTCTCTATTATAAGAAGAATTATAAGGATCCAGTTATTCTGGAGAGCTGGGGGATCACTAACAGCACTATTCAGCTTACAATCTGAATGAACTAACACAACACAGGTGCTCTTCTTCAGTAGTCCTCAAAGTACCCTTAATAACTGAGCTGACACGTTCATCACACTAATGATGTCACAACAGTGGTTTCATGTTGAAAAACTGGATAATAGCACTGGCGCTTACCACCGTGAGACAGGGAGAAAAATATAGTTCAGAAGCGGCTGGTGATTAAACAGGTTCTGTGTGTACCTGTAGGGAAAACGGGTATGCTAGAAAAGAGTGAGGCATAATCGCCGCACTAACTGAGCTAAGCTGAGGATGCAGCAGGAGTGGGAGATACCAAGAGAATATATATATACGAGGGCGGAGAGAGGAGACACCTCTCAAAACGCGTTGGTCAATTCCCTAACTGAGCCTCTCTGTCCTCGCTACTCTGTGACATCACATTTTAGCTCCGCCCACCTAGCGCGACGCATCCCAGCGTTGCTCACGGCCGTAGCACGCGGGCCACTGGCGCCGCTCTGTATACCAGAGGCTCCCCACCTAGCCGCTCTGTAGCGGTAATACTCCTTATCGGCAGCAACTCTAGCGCCGTACTCCGGCTCAGGAACATCTCTGCCCATCTACTACCCTTGGGTCCTGCTGAGCACATTACATCACAATACCACAAGTGTGCCTCCCTATTAACCATCTCTAGTGTGCCGTACTGGGTTACCTTTTAGTGTATTATAATTATATTCTAATCTGTGCGCTACAGAGGCTCCTCACCACACAGCTTAATGCGGTAACATCCCTCATCGGCAGCAACTCCTAAATGCCGTGACCCTCACAGCATTAATAGACTGCCTATTTAGCACGGGGTCCTACAGTGTATGCTATACCGCCAACACTAGTACCAGTAAGTACACTTCAATACCTACTGTATAAGACTCCTAGTGCACTGTATGAGCCCACAATTACGCTATTGACATATACTATATTCCAGTATACTATATACATAAACAAACTTTTTTCTTTTCAATTATTAGAGCTTTTCCAACAGCTGCATTAGTCAGCAGTCAACCCAACACATGTTTGTCATCCATGCAAACAAGTGAGTACTAGCACACTTTATCCCTATATATATATATATATATATATATATATATATATATATATATATATATATATATATATATATATATATATATATATACTGTATTCTCTTGGTATCTCCCAATCCTGCTGCATCCTCACCTTAGCTCAGTTAGCACGGCGATTATACCTCACTCTTTTCTAGCATACCTGGTTTCATGTTGCACCAACAAAGTGTCCACAGTACCATGCTACAAGTATGCTTTCTTTAGGATTAATATCCAAAAGGACCCCCTTAACAGTGAATTCATACTCGCCTTTTGGGATTCAACCAATACAAATGGTTTATGGAAGTGAATTAGGCAGTAGTGTGTGGGAAAATCTGTCAATAAATGTTGAGATATGGGCTCCATGGAAACACTCATTATTGGTTACTATTGGTTGACTATTACGTAGCAGCTGCAGCTTAGAATAACCAAGCTGTTGCACAACTCTTAGGGTAGGTAGTAGAACACAGCTAGAAGAGTATAGCCCAATAAAATAAAACGTAACTTTTACTAATACTATTAAAACATGGACAAAACAATACAACAAAAAAATAGTGCTTACGCCGAAAACTGTGCTCCAATAAAAAACTGGTTTGATCTCACCAATTATGGACGCAGGGTACCCATACCGATGATGAGGGGTCCCTGGGAGGGTCCAGTAGATGTAGGGTATAACAAAAGGGGGACGGGGGACCTTCTTACTAAACCCCTGTCGTGCCCCAGCAATGACTCCTGTCCTCACAAGGACAGGCCCAAATGTGCCCTACTATGGACACCCCCCACCATGTATAATGTAGTAATTCTCCCTACGCGTTTCTTCTCCAGTCATGGAGATTCATCAGGGGAGTTTCCAGTAGCCAAAAGGCCCAAATGTAGAATCAGAAGTTCATAAAAGCGGTCCATTCAATTGTCCAGTAGCGTAGCTACCGGGGGTGCAGAGGGTGCGAGTGCCCTGGGCCCCGCGCTCTGAGGGGGCCTACCTGGAGCTACGCTACTGCAACTGAAGCGGCACGCAGCGTTACGCTCCTCCCATCATTCCCCTGTTAGCGTCTGGCATCGCCAACACTGACAGCGGGCGCGATGTCAGGGGATGAGCGGGAGTTCGGAGCACCTGCTGGAACAAGGAGGAAGAGAGGTGAGTACTGTGCTTTTTTTTATCGGGTCAGCCTTAGTCTACAGGGGGTACTGTCTTATACTACAGGGTCTGCCTATAGGGGTGCTGTCTTATACTACAGGGTCTGCCTATAAAGGTACTGGCTTATACTACATGGTCTGCCTAAGGGGTGCTGCCTTATACTACAGGGTCTGCCTATAGGGGTACTGTCTTATACTACAGGGTCTGCCTATGGGGATTGCTGCTTTATACTACAGGATCTGCCTATGGGGGTACTATCTTATACTACAAGGTCTGCCTATAGGGGTGCTGTCTTATACTACAGGGTCTGCCTATGGGGTCCTGCCTATAGGGGTGCTGCCTTATACTGCAAGGTCTGCCTATAGGGGTGCTGCATTATACTACAGGGTCTGCCTATGGGGTGCTGCCTTATACTACAGGGTCTGCCTATAGGGGTGCTGCCTTATACTACAGGGTCTGCCTATGGGGGTGCTGCCTTGTGCTATATTGAGGACTATCTGGCACATTATACTATATGGAGGTTATCTATGGGGCCATCATACAGTGTGTGGATTACAGTAAATGGGCCATCATACAGTGTTGAGCCATCAAACAGTTTGGAGGCTACTAAGGGGTCAGTATACTGTGTGGGTGGTACTATACAGTGAGGGGGCATTATACTGTGCATAGGGGGAGCTGTACAGGGGGAGACTCGGGACCTTATTAAATGTAAAGTGGGCACTTATTGTTATAGGGGAACTCAGGTTACTGTGACTGTCAAAGGTGCACACAGGGCATTATTACTTTCTAGGGGGGCAAAATATGGGCAGTGTTTTCTAGGGCATTTGCTCCCGGCATAACTATATTATAGAGGGGTGCTTTAGAATTTAGAGGTCATAGAGAACCACACAGCAGGAGCAGTAATAGGGACACATACGGCAGCAGCGGCTCAGTATTGGGGTATCAGCAGGATGAGGAGTTTGTGCATGCAGGTTGGGAATAGATGGTGATGGTGCTGGAATGTGAGAAGTGAAATGTGTCTTTGTTGCATTCTCTGCAGCTGAGTCCTGGGTGGAATAAGTTGTGTCAGTCTGGGCCAGATGGAAAAGATGGGAAAAGTTAACGATTCCATCAGAAAGAACGTCAGTGGGAAGTCATTATCTGTAACTGTACTGTGATCTTATACGTTCTGTTGGGCTGGTATCTACCACTGACCGTATGGCGGTAATATCCATGTTGGTCTTTATATAGAGATTATCTTTAGTAACAGCGCGGTCATCTGCTGAGGTTCTCCACTTTTAGGGTGCATCACCCAGTTGTAATCAAGGTTACCTAGTTAGGGGCCCACTCAGAAGCTTCACCCCCCCCCCCCCGAACCAAAACCCTAGCTACGCCTCTGCTATTACCCCAACAGGGTATTTCTGCAGGGATTTTCTAAAGCAGATAATCCCCTTAGGTTTAAGGTGAAGTTAATTGTCTTTATTGCACGTCCCAGATACAGTTTCAACAGTTAAACGTTTTCGGTCCCACTGGACCTTCTTCAGAACAATTTCCAATTTATCTGATACAAAATACCAAAAACAAAAGGCATATGGAACAATATTTTAGTCTCTGCCTGGTTTCACAATATCACATATTAGGTGTAAAAAATAGAAATAACAAAAGATATGTCTACATAGAAAAGCAATGAAACAAATAAAATAAAATAAAATAAGAAGAGAAATATAAAAAAAGGTATATACGATAATTATGCGGATGCTACCGCAGCCTACGATTAACTCCAAGGACTATACATTTACTGCAGATCTGACATAGAAAAATTTGGATATAGTCTACTATGCTATAAAGAGCCCCTATGAGGAAAGGATATATGTTCATAGGTGAGGGGTGGAGCTCCCACGTGGATCAGAAATGAAGTGACGATATTTATTCATCTTTATAGCCTGATAAACTTAGTGCATGGTATAACGTGCCTAGGGAAATAAAGCATATAGAGTGTTGAGATCTAAATACAGACAAAACCTATACATGGAAAATGGAATATTAGTACCGGGTAGTGGTGCTAAATGGTATGAGGTAAGATTGAAGCTGTGGATTAAAGTGTGTGGTGAGGATGAAGAGACATGATAAATGGTAAATACTGAATCACCTGGTTAGCTGGTTAAAACAGGTGGAAGGAAAAATCACCTTCTAGCGAGAAACTGTGGAGCAATGCTGTAAAATGTAAAAAAATTACCAGAGGGAGAATGTGAGTAGTGGTGAAAATAATGCAGCATATGGGATAAATGTCCTTAACCCCTTTCTGCCATTAGACGTACTATTGCGTCCATGTGGGGTGGGCTTTACTTCCCAAGGACGCAATAGTACGTCATATGCGATCGGCAGCGCTCACGGGGGGAGCGCCGCCGATCGCGGCCGGGTGTCAGCTGTTTATCGCAGCTGACATCCGGCACTATGTGCCAGGAGCGGTCACGGACCGCCCCCGGCACATTAACCCCCGGCACACCGCGATCAAAGATGATCGCGATGTGCCGGCGGTGCAGGGAAGCACCGCTCAGGGAGGGGGCTCCCTGCGGGCTTCCCTGAGCCCCCCGCAGCAACGCGATGTGATCGCGTTGCTGCGAGGGTCTCACCTCCCTCCCTGCTCCCTCCAGCCCCGGATCCAAGATGGCCGCGGATCCGGGTCCTGCAGGGAGGGAGGTGGCTTCACAGAGCCTGCTCAGAGCAGGCACTGTGAAGCAGCCTGCACTCCTATCAGATCAGTGATCTGACAGAGTGCTGTGCAAACTGTCAGATCACTGATCTGTGATGTCCCCCCCTGGGACAAAGTAAAAAAGTAAAAAAAAAAAATTTCAAATGTGTAAAAAAAATAAAAAAAAATATTCCAAAATAATAAAAAAAAAAAAAAAATATTATTCCCATAAATACATTTCTTTATCTAAATAAAAAAAAAAACAAACAATAAAAGTACACATATTTAGTATCGCCGCGTCCGTAACGGCCCGACCTATAAAACTGGCCCACTAGTTAACCCCTTCAGTAAACACCGTAAGAAAAAAAAAAAAAAAACGAGGCAAAAAACAACGCTTTATTATCATACCGCCGAACAAAAAGTGGAATAACACGCGATCAAAAAGACAGATATAACTAACCATGGTACCGCTAAAAGCGTCATCTTGTCCAGCAAAAAACGAGCTGCCATACAGCATCATCAGCAAAAAAATAAAAAAGTTATAGTCCTGAGAATAAAGTGATGCAAAAATAATTATTTTTTCTATAAAATAGTTTTTATCGTATAAAAGCGCCAAAACATAAAAAAATGATATAAATGAGGTATCGCTGTAATCGTACTGACCCGAAGAATAAAACTGCTTCATCAATTTTACCAAACGCGGAACGGTATAAACGCCTCCCCCAAAAGAAATTCATGAATAGCTGGTTTTTGGTCATTCTGCCTCACAAAAATCGGAATAAAAAGCGATCAAAAAATGTCACGTGCCCGAAAATGTTACCAATAAAAACATCAACTCGTCCCGCAAAAAACAAGACCTCACATGACTCTGTGGACCAAAATATAGAAAAATTATAGCTCTCAAAATGTGGTAACGCAAAAAATATTTTTTGCAATAAAAAGCGTCTTTCAGTGTGTGACGGCTGCCAATCATAAAAATCCGCTAAAAAACCCGCTATAAAAGTAAATCAAACCCCCCTTCATCACCCCCTTAGTTAGGGAAAAATTTAAAAAATGTATTTATTTCCATTTTCCCATTAGGGCTAGGGTTAGAGTTAGGGCTAGGGTTAGGGCTAGGGCTAGGGTTAGGGCTAGGGTTAGGGTTAGGTTTAGGGCTAGGGTTAGGGTTAGGGCTAGGGTTAGGGTTAGGGCTAGGGTTAGGGTTAGGGTTAGGGTTAGGGCTAGGGTTAGGGCTAGGGTTAGGGCTAGGGTTAGGGCTAGGGTTAGGGCTAGGGCTAGGGTTAGGGTTAGGGCTAGGGCTAGGGCTACAGTTTGGGTTGGGGCTAAAGTTACAGTTAGGGTTTAGATTACATTTACGGTTGGGAATAGGGTTGGGATTAGGGTTAGGGGTGTGTCAGGGTTAGAGGTGTGGTTAGGGTTACTGTTGGGATTAGGGTTAGGGATGTGTTTGGATTAGGGTTTCAGTTATAATTGGGGGGTTTCCACTGTTTAGGCACATCAGGGGCTCTCCAAACACGACATGGCGTCCGATCTCAATTCCAGCCAATTCTGCGTTGAAAAAGTAAAACCGTGCTTCTTCCCTTCCGAGCTCTCCTGTGTGCCCAAACAGGGGTTTACCCCAACATATGGGGTATCAGCGTACTCAGGACAAATAGGACAACAACTTTTGTGGACCAATTTCTCCTGTTACCCTTGGGAAAATACAAAACTCGGGGCTAAAACATATTTTTTGTGGGAAAAAAAAAGATTTTTTATTTTCACGGCTCTGCGTTATAAACTGTAGTGAAACACTTGGGGGTTCAAAGTTCTCACAACACATCTAGATTAGTTCCCTGGGGGGTCTAGTTTCCAATATGGGGTCACTTGTGGGGGGTTTCTACTGTTTAGGTACATTAGGGGTTCTGCAAACGCAATGTGACGTCTGCAGACCATTCCATCTAAGTCTGCATTCCAAATGGCGCTCCTTCCCTTCCGAGCTCTGCCATGCGCTCAAACGGTGGTTTCCCCCAACATACGGGGTATCAGCGTACTCAGGACAAATTGGACAACAACTTTTGGGGTCGAATTTCTCCTCTTACCCTCGGGAAAATACAAAACTGGGGGCTAAAAAATAATTTTGGGGGGAAAGATTTTTTTTTTAAATTTTCACGGCTCTGCGTTACAAACTGTAGTGAAACACTTGGGGGTTCAAAGCTATCACAACACATCTAGATGAGTTCCTTAGGGGGTCTAGTTTCCAAAATGGTGTCACTTGTGGGAGGTTTCTACTGTTTAGGTACATTAGGGGCTCTGCAAATGCAATGTGACACCTGCAGACCATTCCATATAAAGTCCTCATTCCAAATGGAGCTCCTTCCCTTCCGAGCCCTCCCATGCGCCCAAACAGTGGTTCCCCCCCACATATGGGGTATCAGCGCACTCAGGACAAATTGGACAACAAATTGTGGGGTCGAATTTCTCCTGTTACCCTCGGGAAAATACAAAACTGGGGGCTAAAAAATAATTTTTGTGGGAAAAAATTTTTGTTTTATTTTTACGGCTCTCCATTATAAACTTCTGTGAAGCCCTTGGTGGGTCAAAGCGCTCAGCACACATCTAGATAAGTTCCTAAGGGGGTCTACTTTCCAAAATGGTGTCACTTGTGGGGGGTTTCTACTGTTTAGGTACATTAGGGGCTCTGCAAACGCAATGTGACACCTGCAGACCATTCCATCTAAGTCTGCATTCAAATGGCACTCCTTCCCTTCTGAGCCCTCCCATGTGCCCAAACAGTGGTTCCCCCCACATATGGTGTATCATCGCACTCAGGACAAATTGGGCAACAAATTTTGGGGTCCAATTTCTCCTGTTACCCTCAGGAAAATACAAAACTGGGGGCTAAAAAAATAATTTTTGTGGGAAAAAAATTTTGTTTTATTTTTACGGCTCTGCATTATAAACTTCTGTGAAGCACTTGGTGGGTCAAAGTGCTCACCACACCTCTAGATAAGTTCCTTAGGGGGTCTACTTTCCAAAATGGTGTCATTTGTGGGGGGTTTCAATGTTTAGGCACATCAGTGGCTCTTCAAACGCAACATGGCGTCCCATCTCAATTCCTGTCAATTTTGCTTTGAAAAGTCAAACGGCGCTCCTTCCCTTCCGAGCTCTCCCATCCACCCAAACAGTGGTTTACCCCCACATATGGGGTATCAGCGTACTCAGGACAAATTGTACAACAACTTTTGGGGTCCAATTTCTTCTCTTACCCTTGGGAAAATAAAAAATTGGGGGCAAAAAGATAATTTTTGTGAAAAAATATGATTTTTTATTTTTACGGTTCTACATTATAAACTTCTGTGAAGAACTTGTTGGGTCAAAGTGCTCACCACACCTCTAGATAAGTTCCTTAGGGGGTCTACTTTCCAAAATGGTGTCACTTGTGGGGGGGTTTCAATGTTTAGCCACATCAGGGGCTCTCCAAACGAAACATGGCGTCCCATCTCAATTCCAGTCAATTTTGCATTGAAAGTCAAATGGCACTCCTTCGCTTCCGAGCTCTGCCATGCGCCCAAACAGTGGTTTACCCCCACATGTGGGGTATTGGCATACTCAGGACAAATTGTACAACAATGTTTGGGGTCCATTTTCTCCTGTTACCCTTGGTAAAATAAAACAAATTGGAGCTGAATTAAATTTTTTGTGAAAAAAAGTTAAATGTTCATTTTTATTTAAACATTCAAAAAATTCCTGTGAAGCACCAGAAGGGTTAATAAACTTCTTGAATATGGTTTTGAGCACCTTGAGGGGTGTAGTTTTTAGAATGGTGTCACACTTGGGTATTTTCTATCATATAGACCCCTCAAAATGACTTCAAATGAGATGTGGTCCCTAAAATAAAATGGTGTTGTAGAAATGAGAAATTGCTGGTCAACTTTTAACCCTTATAACTCCCTAACAAAAAAAAATTTTGTTTCCAAAATTGTGCTGATGTAAAGTAGACATGTGGGAAATGTTATTTATTAAGTATTTTGTGTGACATATCTCTGTGATTTAATTGCATAAAAATTCAAAGTTGGAAAATTGCGAAATTTTCATATTTTTCGCCAAATTTCCGTTTTTTTCACAAATAAACGCAGGTACTATCAAATAATTTTTACCATTGTCATGAAGTACAATATGTCACGAGAAAACAATGTCAGAATCACCAGGATCCATTGAAGCGTTCCAGAGTTATAACCTCATAAAGGGACAGTGGTCAGAATTGTAAAAATTGGCCCGGTCATTAACGTGCAAACCACCCTTGGGGGTAAAGGGGTTAAAAGAGGTTTGACAGGGGGCTTACCAACAAATGGGAAAGCGAAGGGGCTCTAGGCGAACTAAGCGGCTAATGGAGTCTGTAGCCCATAATCTGCGTGGTAAGGAAGCAGACAATAAGTTAAATGCCTGACCACCGTGTCTGATAAGACCGCTATCTAAGGATGCTGCATGAGGGGACCAGCCTGACTTACCAGGATGAGGAGCTCAGATCTGCGTGGCGCTGCCAGAGAGGGACGCACTGAATGCCCGGGTATTACTTCCGGGTTTAAGTGCAGTATCGCGCGTCACGTGGTGCCGCGCGTCATCGCAGTCTAAACGATACGCTGGAGCGTTGTAGTATGCTCTAAAATGAGACGTTATATATCGCTATTAAGCGAAACGTTGGAGCATTGTATATGTGTCTGCTGTCTGTGTAGCGCGCTGGAGCGCAATATAGAGATGAAGGGTGCTTAAACAAGGCTAAGGGAATATGTGTGTGTGCTATGAATATGTAAATAGAAGGTTAAGGGTAGAAACCTTCAGTAATAGACTACTGAGTGACGTCCTATGGAGAGGATTTAGCGATTCTAAAAGGATAAAGAAAACAGGATTAATTATGACATATCCTATTAAACAAATGTCAAACAAATGTTCAAGCATAATATAAAGGTACAACTTAGAGGAAACTAGATGTATCAAAATCCCTATTAAGGCCTTTCGGTTCCAAAGTCTGTAGAGTGAAAATCCAATAGGCCTCACGTTTCTTGAGCAGCCTTGTCCTGCTCTGTCCCCTTCTCCCTTGGTCGATATGTTCCAATACCTGATAGCGTAATTGGGCAACGCTATGGCCCATAGTACGGAAATGGTGTGGGAGGGGAAGATGGTCCCTGTTACACCATATGTTCGATTTATGTTGTGATACACGATCACGTATGGCTTGAGTAGTTTCTCCAACGTATGCCAGGCCGCAGGGGCACTTAATGATGTAGATTACATACGAGGAATCACAAGTAAAGAAGCCTCGTATAGGAATGCCTTTTCCAGTGTGCGGGTGGAAGACCATGTCTCCCTTCTGGACATTATTACACTGCAGACAGTTTAAACAGGGAAAAGTGCCCTGTTTTTAGTGCGTAAAAAAGTCTGTCTAGGTACTGGAAGGTCAGAACCTACATCAGCCCTCACCAACTTGTCCTTAATGTTGGTTGGGCGCCGGTAACAAGACAGGAAAGGTTGCTGAAATTCTGGAACTCTAGGATAGCTCTTGCTTAGAATGTTCCAATGACGGTGGATTGAGGCCTGAACCCGTCTTGAAAATGGATGGTAAGTATTCACGAATGGAATTCGTGGGACCGAGTTTTTGGGCTTCGGGGATGAGTGTTTGGCTTGTGTTAAAAGGCTCTTGGGATAACCCCTATTGGAGAATTTCTCCTCCATTTCGTTCAGTCTCTGGTTTCTAGTGTCATTATCAGTAACTATCCTTTTGACCCTCTGAAATTGAGATATTGGGATAGATTTTTTTATTGCCGTAGGATGAAAGCTAGTGTACTGAAGAAGACTGTTTCTTTCGGTGGGTTTGGTATGTAGGTCAATGGAAAGCCTGCCATCCGTATTTTTACAAACTCTAGTGTCAAGGAAACTGATGTTGTCGACACTGTATTGTAAGGTGAATTTAAGTTCCGGCCATACATTATTAATGTGAGAATCAAAGAGAAGGAGTGTTTCGAGGGGGCCCTCCCATATGCAAAAAATATTGTCTATAAACCTCCGCCATATCCTAGAATGTTGGTCGGAGCAGAAAGTCCTGAACGTTATTTCATCGCCGCACTCCCGCAGACATCGCTGAATCGGCGTGTGTGACGCCGATTCAGCGATGTCTTCACTGGTAACCAGGGTAAACATCGAGTTACTAAGCGCAGGGCCGCGCTTAGTAACCCGATGTTTACCCTGGTTACCAGCGTAAACGTAAAAAAAAAAAAACACTACATACTTACATTCCGGTGTCTGTCCCCCGGCGCTGTGCTTCTCTGCACTGTGTAAACGCCGGCCGGAAAGCAGAGCACAGCGGTGACGTCACCGCTGTGCTTTCCGGCTGGCGCTCACAGTCAGTGCAGAGAAGCACAGCGCCGGGGGACAGACACCGGAATGTAAGTATGTACTGTTTTTTTTTTTTATGTTTACGCTGGTAACCAGGGTAAACATCGGGTTACTAAGTGCGGCCCTGCGCTTAGTAACCCGATGTTTACCCTGGTTTACCAGGGGACTTCGCATAGTTGGTCGCTGGAGAGCTGTCTGTGTGACAGCTCTCCAGCGACCACACAGCGACGCTGCAGCGATCGGGATCGTTGTCTAGATCGCTGCTAAATGTGACGGTACCTTAACTCCTTGTATATTAAGGAGGCTAAGCACCAATTACAAGACTCTTCCATGTTATCTTATTTTGCTTTCAGTCTCGACCTCCGTCTTCAAGGACACATAAGACACCTTGATCCGACAAGCTGCACGATGTAACATTTTAAACAGCAAGGAAGTTGATTTTTTGATCACGAATCATCCAATTGTGCTAACTTTCTTCCTATTACCAAAAGTAAAAAGAAGTTGGGTCAATAATTATGGCATCAAATAAAAAATAAACCAGATATAATGTGTAAGAAACACTAATAAAGTGCCAAACTAAGTGGACATATATAGGGTTCAGTGCAGTATGATAAAATCAGAAAGAGAAAAAATGTACGCAAGAACCAATCATAATAAAAGATACTGTGCAAAATGTTATTGAAAAAACAAACAAGGTTATTAAAAAGTGGGAAACCAAAAAATTGGCACCAGCAACCCACCACATGTTATAAAGAGGGTGTACATAGAGATTGATGAGATAACACAATTCACAAGATAATACATACAAGAAAAAAACATAAAAAATCCTAGTGGAAAAGCATTCTCCTAAAGAAGTGTGAAGAACTACAAGAAAAAATCAAGATGGTACAAAGATTACCTCTGGTGGGTAATGGTGCCCGCCCCTACGCACATTTCGGCTATTGCCTTCTTCTGAGGGTGGCATCACACCAACAAGAGTAAGGTTATATACTTTACAACGGTCCAATCATAAATCATGTTACATTTAGTAACAGCACCTCTATATGATTAAGCAACTGCTAGCAGATCCGGAACTTGATATTTAAATCAGTAGGGTGGATGGTCATAGTGTTTGGGGAGTGATATATATATACAACCAATCATATACTATATAATTGTCTAAGGGTCACTTCCGTATGTCTGTCTGTCACGGATATTCATTGGTCGCAGCCTCTGTCTGTCATGGAGATCCAAGTCGCTGATTGGTCGCGGCAAAACAGCCATGACCAATCAGCGATGGGCACAGTCTGGAAGAAAATGGCTGCTTTTTACTCCCCGCAGTCAGTGCCCGGCGCCCGCATACTCCCCTCCGGTCACCGCTCACACAGGGTTAATGCCGGCGGTAACAGACCGCGTTATGCCACGGGTAACGCACTCCGTAAGGCTGGTTTCACACTTGCGTTTTTGAATGCATGCGTTTTTAAAAAACCGCATGGTGCAAAAACGCATGTAAACACGTGTAAACGCAGCGTTTTTTTGACCCATGCGTTTAACGCATGTGTCAAAAAAACGCTGCTTTTACACGCGTTTACATGCGTTTTTGCATGCGTTTGCGTTTTTTAAAGCATTTCCCAAAAAAAAAAAAAAAAAAGGTAACCAGACACAACCAATGGGAATAGAGAGGGCGTATATGATTGTCTCTCAATATATTGACCCTAGGGGTACAGAAATTTTCACAGCTTGCTACTGTTTCTGGTGTCATGATGGATCTTTCCATGGAGAGCTTTTATTTCAACCTGGATTTCAGCTTCAAGATTTTCCTGGCCGACCGAAACCGCCAAAGATGGAGAAGGAGACAGCGTAGGCGTTTTTGGAGGCACCCCATCATTGAAGTGTGTGAGAGCTGTGGAGCATATCACACGCTCTATGCGGAGCTGAATGCCAACCCGGAGAAATTCCAGGATTACACGAGAATGTCACAAGAATCTTTCCGGGGTTTACTGTCTCGTGTCCAAGGATCCATACGGCGACAGGACACACGGCTCCGTAGAGCGATTCCACCCGAGGAACGTCTGCTAGTGACATTACGGTACGTTCCAAAACTAAACCAATGACCGTCAAATTTTTGGTTATGACATGTATTTTATGTTGTTTTTTTCTTTTTCTTATTTGTAATCACACCATAAAAAGAGTAGATTTTAAATGTTTTTTTTTTGTTTCTTTTTCTTCTAGATTTCTTGCCACAGGAGAGAGTTTATCTTCCCTCCACTTCCAATACTGCCTTGGAATATCAACCCTGTCCGGAATTGTTGTGGACACCTGTCGTGCATTATGGAATGTACTCCGTGAGGAGTTTATACCAGTACCCACTGTGGACATGTGGCGGGAAATTTCTGATAAATTTTTGAACGTGTGTGATTTCCCCAACTGTTTAGGGGCGGTGGATGGAAAGCACATCCGCATTATCAAACCTGCCAGAACCGTATCTGAGTTTTTTAACTACAAAAAATATTTTTCGGTAGTTCTCATGGCAATAGCGGATGCGGAGTGTCGCTTCATCGCCGTGGACATTGGAGCTTTTGGCCGTGGCAATGATTCCCAGACTTTTAAGAGCTCGGATATGGGCCGTCGTGTGTATGGCAACAATTTTAATTTTCCCACTCCACAGCCTCTTCCCAACACTCAAGGCCCACCGCTGCCATTTGTTATGGTTGGGGATGAGGCCTTCCAGATGTGTAAAAATCTCCTGAAGCCATATTCTAGTAGGGACTTGGACCACACTAGAAGGATCTTCAACTACAGACTGACCAGGGCCAGAAGAACAGTAGAGTGCACCTTTGGCATTCTGGTTGCTAAATGGCGCATTCTTGCAACAGCCATCAATCTAAAAGTGGAAACAGTGGACGAGGTGGTCAAAGCCTGTGTGGTTCTACACAATTACCTCATTGCTAAGGAGCGACCCCACATTGAACTTGATGAACCAGTTTCACACCCACTGCCTGATTTTCAGCATCACCCGATGCGGTCAACTGCAGCCGTTGGTCTTATGCGGGACCAATTTGCGGCCTATTTTGTTTCCGATATTGGACGGGTGTCATGGCAGGACAATGTTGTGTAAATGTCCTGTTGTATGTTTATCTTTACCAATTATTAAATACTGATACAAATTTTTCAAATTAATAAACTTGAGTGTTGGTTGTGTTGACCATGTCTCCTATCTTTTTCCTCTCTAAACAAAGGTTGACCAAAGATGGGCAGTAGATATGTATATCATATTTTGTAATCCAAAACCAGGAGTGGGTGATAGATGATGAGGTAATAGTTATTATTTTTTTATCATAATTGACCTCTTATATTGTTGCACTCCCTATTTTGGTTTACAAATAATGATCTAAAACACTGGCCGCATACTTCTAATAATGGCAACCATGTTGATTTATTGGTAACCATGTTGATTTATTGGTAATCTTGTTGACGTCATTGCGTCAAGACTGTCACGCTCTCTATACCCATCAAGTCAAGTGTAAGAAATAATGAATTCATGATAAACATATACATGCTCATGAATTCACAATTTCTTACACCTGGCCAGGTGAGCATAGATATGTAGCGTGTGACAACCATTGTCACATCAGTTTGACAACCATTGTCACATAATTTGCTATATAAATAAGAGAATATGGTGAATATACAAGGCAGTAATCAACTCAATAGGTCAGGTGTCTATTTTGACATCTGACCGGTTCAGTTGAGTACTGAACTTGATTTCCACCATTTTCTCTTTGTACAGTGACACTACACTAGGTACAAAAAAAAGAGTATGGAAATAACTAATATTTTTTTGGCCAACTCATATTTGTATACTGAAGAAACACATATAGATGTAGTCTTGTATTTTATACTACTGGAGATATGTTTTGGCCAAAAGTATAAGTGTGTGGCGAAGTTTGTTGGTGTGTATTGACAGCGGTGAAATACACAATAAACCAAACATAATTGTTGCAAATTAAAAAAATTTTTATTGAGTCAACAAAGAAATTGAAAAATTTATTTTTTTGTACCGCGACGCGTTGTGCCGCGACGCCTTGGGGTAGTTTGATGTAACCGGGGGGTATTAAGAACAGAAGCCTGGCTCACCGTGGAGGAGGCAGAGGTGGCAGGAGAAGGGGCAATAAAACTGGAAGGGTCTGGAAGTTCGGGGATGGGGCTTAACACATGAGGGGCTTGAGACACACTGGAAGGGTGAGACACAACAGACAATACAGACACATCGGTAGGTGATGGGGGAGGAATACTCAGAGTTTTGTTTTTTTTATGTGTTTTTGGCGTTTTCCTTTGGGTTTTCCTGATAGGGGGATGTCTTCTTGGGCTAATAGGATGTTGAGTGTTGGCGGGAGACACTGTTATGAACTGGTGATTTAGAACCATAATGGACCTGGTGGTTAAGAGCACTAAAAATGACCTGATAGTTACTAATAACATAGGACGAGCTCTGAGATGTGGGAACTCTGCTGACCGCAATCCCTAATCCTATCACACCACACTAGAGGTAGCCGTGGAGCGCTCCTGACCAGACCTAGGCGCCTCGGGCACAGCTTGAGAAGCTAGCTAGCCCTAAGATAGAAAAATAAGCCTACCTTGCCTCAGAGAAATTCCCCAAAGGAAAAGGCAGCCCCCACATATAATGACTGTGAGTAAAGATGAAAATACAAACACAGAGATTAAATAGATTTTAGCAAAGTGAGGCCCGACTTACTGAATAGACCGAGGATAGGAAAGATAGCTTTGCGGTCAGCACAAAAACCTACAAACAACCACGCAGAAGGCGCAAAAAGACCTTCCGCACCGACTAACGGTACGGAGGTGCTCCCTCTGCGTCCCAGAGCTTCCAGCAAGCAAAACAAACCAATATAGCAAGCTGGACAGAAAAAATAGCAAACAAAAGTAACACAAGCAGAACTTAGCTTATGCAGGGCAGACAGGCCACAAGAACGATCCAGGAGAGAGCAAGACCAATACTGGAACATTGACTGGAGGCCAGGAACAAAGAACTAGGTGGAGTTAAATAGAGCAGCACCTAACGACTTAACCTCGTCACATGAGGAAGGAAACTTAGAAGCCGCAGCCCCACTCACATCCACCAAAGGAAGCTCATGGACAGAACCAGCCGAAGTACCACTCATGACCACAGGAGGGAGCCTGACCACAGAATTCACAACAGTACCCCCCCCCTTGAGGAGGGGTCACCGAACCCTCACCAGAGCCCCCAGGCCGACCAGGATGAGCCAAATGAAAGGCACGAACCAGATCGGCAGCATGAGCATCAGAGGCAAAGACCCAGGAATTATCTTCCTGACCATAACCCTTCCACTTAACCAGGTACTGGAGTTTCCGTCTCGAAATACGAGAATCCAAAATCTTCTCCACTATATACTCCAACTCCCCCTCAACCAAAACCGGGGCAGGAGGATCAACGGATGGAACCACAGGTGCCACGTATCTCCGCAACAATGACCTATGGAATACATTATGGATGGAAAAAGAAGCTGGGAGGGTAAAACGAAAAGACACAGGATTAAGAACCTCAGAAATCCTATACGGACCAATGAAATGAGGCTTAAACTTAGGAGAGGAAACTTTCATAGGAATATAACGAGACGACAACCAAACCAAATCCCCAACACGAAGTCGGGGACCCACACAGCGCCTGCGGTTAGCGAAACGTTGAGCCTTCTCCTGGGACAATGTCAAATTGTCCACTACATGAGTCCAAATCTGCTGCAACCTATCCACCACAGTATCCACACCAGGACAGTCCGAAGACTCAACCTGCCCTGAAGAGAAACGAGGATGGAAACCAGAATTGCAGAAAAACGGTGAAACCAAAGTAGCCGAGCTGGCCCGATTATTAAGGGCGAACTCAGCCAAAGGCAAAAAGGACACCCAATCATCCTGATCAGCAGAAACAAAACATCTCAGATATGTTTCCAAGGTCTGATTGGTTCGTTCAGTTTGGCCATTTGTCTGAGGATGGAAAGCCGAGGAAAAAGACAAATCAATGCCCATCCTAGCACAAAAGGCTCGCCAAAACCTCGAAACAAACTGGGAACCTCTGTCAGAAACGATGTTCTCTGGAATGCCATGTAAACGAACCACATGCTGGAAAAACAATGGCACCAAATCAGAGGATGAAGGCAATTTAGACAAGGGTACCAAATGGACCATCTTAGAGAAGCGATCACAAACCTGTTGTGAATTCTGTGGCTGAATTCACTCCTGTGGTCACAAGTGGTACTGCAGCTTCTGAGCTTCCTCCCTCAGGTGTTCTGGTGAGCTCGTTAACTGCTTCATTACTTAACTCCGCCTGATGCTGCTATCCTTGCTCCTTGTCAATGTTTCAGTGTTGGATCTGAGCTTCTCCTGATTGTTCCTGTGACCTGCTGCTCTGTATAGCTAAGTGCTTTTTGCTTTTTTGTTGCTTTTTTTCTGTCCAGCTTGTCTTTTGTTTTGCTGGAAGCTCTGAGACGCAAAGGGTGTACCGCCGTGCCGTTAGTTCGGCACGGTGGGTTTTTTTTTGCCCCCTTTGCGTGGTTTTGCTTTAGGGTTTTTTGTAGACTGCAAAGTTCGCTTTACTGTCCTCGCTCTGTCCTAGAATATCGGGCCCCACTTTGCTGAATCTATTTCATCCCTACGTTTTGTCTTTTCATCTTACTCACAGTCATTATATGTGGGGGGCTGCCTTTTCCTTTGGGGAATTTCTCTGGGGCAAGTCAGGCCTATTTTTCTATCTTCAGGCTAGCTAGTTTCTTAGGCTGTGCCGAGTTGCCTAGGTAGTTGTTAGGCGCAATCCACAGCCGCTTTTAGTTGTGTTTAGGATAGGATCAGGTGTGCAGTCTACAGAGTTTCCACGTCTCAGAGCTCGTTCTTGTATTTTTGGGTATTTGTCAGATCACTGTGTGCGCTCTGATCGCTAAGCACACTGTGTTTCTGGATTGCCTTCATAACACCTGTCATTAGCAAACATAACAGTACAAGGAGCCAAACTAATGATTCTCAATAGAGGGAAAGAAAAAGTTCTGACATCATTTTTTTTTTTTTCTGCTCTGTGTTCACTTTTTTTTTTTTTTTTCCCCTAGACATTTGGGTGATTCTGGACACAGGTGTGGACATGGATATTCAGGGTCTGTGCTCTTCAATGGATAATCTTGTTATAAATGTACAAAAAATTCAAGATACTATTGATCAGAAATCTATGTTAGAACCAAGAATTCCTATTCCTGATTTGTTTTTTTGGAGATAGAACTAAGTTTCTAAGTTTCAAAAATAATTGTAAGCTATTTCTGGCCTTGAAACCTCATTCTTCTGGTAATCCTATTCAACAGGTTTTGATTATTATTTCTTTTTTGCGCGGCGACCCTCAAGACTGGGCATTTTCTCTTGCGCCAGGAGACCCTGCATTGAGTAGTGTCGATGCGTTTTTCCTGGCGCTCGGATTGCTGTACGATGAGCCTAATTCAGTGGATCAGGCTGAGAAAAATTTGCTGGCTTTGTGCCAGGGTCAGGATGATATAGAAGTATATTGTCAGAAATTTAGGAAATGGTCAGTACTCACTCAGTGGAATGAATCTGCGCTGGCAGCTTTGTTCAGAAAGGGTCTCTTAAGGATGTCATGGTGGGATTTCCTATGCCTGCTGGTTTGAATGAGTCTTTGTCTTTGGCCATTCAGATCGGTCGACGCTTGCGCGAGCGTAAATCTGTGCACCATTTGGCGGTACTGCCTGAGGTTAAACCTGAGCCTATGCAGTGCGATAGGACTATGACTAGAGTTGAACGGCAGGAATACAGACGTCTGAATGGTCTGTGTTTCTACTGTGGTGATTCCACTCATGCTATTTCTGATTGTCCTAAGCGCACTAAGCGGTCCGCTAGGTCTGCCGTCATTGGTACTGTACAGTCCAAATTCCTTCTGTCCATTACCTTGATATGCTTTTTGTTGTCGTTTTCTGTCATGGCGTTTGTGGATTCGGGCGCTGCCCTGAATCTGATGGATTTGGATTATGCTAAACGTTGTGGGTTTTTCTTGGAGCCTTTGCGGTGTCCTATTCCATTGAGAGGAATTGATGCTACACCTTTGGCCAAGAATAAACCTCAATACTGGGCCCAGCTGACCATGTGCATGGCTCCTGCACATCAGGAAGTTATTCGCTTTCTGGTGTTGCATAATCTGCATGATGTGGTCGTGTTGGGGTTGCCATGGCTACAAACCCATAATCCAGTATTGGATTGGAATTCCATGTCGGTATCCAGCTGGGGTTGTCAGGGGGTACATGGTGATGTTCCATTTTTGTCGATTTCGTCATCCACCCCTTCTGAGGTCCCAGAGTTCTTGTCTGATTATCAGGATGTATTTGAAGAGCCCAAGTCCGATGCTCTACCTCCGCATAGGGATTGTGATTGTGCTATCAATTTGATTCCTGGTAGTAAATTCCCTAAAGGTCGATTATTTAATTTATCCGTGCCCGAACACGCCGCTATGCGCAGTTATGTGAAGGAATCCCTGGAGAAGGGACATATTCGCCCATCGTCATCACCACTGGGAGCAGGGTTCTTCTTTGTAGCCAAGAAGGATGGTTCGCTGAGACCGTGTATTGATTACCGCCTTCTTAATAAGATCACTGTTAAATTTCAGTATCCCTTGCCATTGTTATCTGACTTGTTTGCTCGGATTAAGGGGGCTAGTTGGTTCACTAAGATAGATCTTCGTGGTGCGTATAATCTGGTGAGAATCAGGCAAGGAGATGAATGGAAAACTGCATTCAATACGCCCGAGGGTCATTTTGAGTATCTAGTGATGCCGTTCGACTTGCCAATGCTCCATCTGTGTTTCAGTCTTTTATGCATGACATCTTCCGTGAGTATCTGGATAAATTCCTGATTGTTTACTTGGATGACATTTTGATCTTCTCAGATGATTGGGAGTCTCATGTGAAGCAGGTCAGAATGGTTTTTCAGGTCCTGCGTGCTAACTCTTTGTTTGTGAAGGGATCAAAGTGTCTCTTCGGTGTGCAGAAAGTTTCATTTTTGGGGTTCATCTTTACCCCTTCTACTATCGAGATGGATCCAGTTAAGGTCCAAGCCATCCAGGATTGGATTCAGCCGACATCTCTGAAAAGCCTGCAAAAGTTCCTGGGCTTTGCTAATTTTTATCGTTGCTTCATCTGTAATTTTTCTAGCATTGCCAAACCATTGACCGATTTGACCAAGAAGGGTGCTGATTTGGTTAATTGGTCTTCTGCTGCTGTGGAAGCTTTTCAGGAGTTGAAGCGTCGTTTTTGTTCTGCCCCTGTGTTGTGTCAGCCAGATGTTTCTCTTCCGTTCCAGGTCGAGGTTGATGCTTCTGAGATTGGAGCAGGGGCGGTTTTGTCACAGAGAGGTTCTGATTGCTCAGTGATGAAACCATGTGCTTTCTTTTCCAGGAAGTTTTCGCCCGCTGAGCGTAATTATGATGTGGGCAATCGAGAGTTGCTGGCCATGAAGTGGGCATTCGAGGAGTGGCGTCATTGGCTTGAAGGAGCTAAGCATCGCGTGGTGGTATTGACTGATCATAAGAACTTGACTTATCTCGAGTCTGCCAAGCGCTTGAATCCTAGACAGGCCCGTTGGTCGTTATTTTTTGCCCGCTTCGACTTTGTGATTTCGTACCTTCCGGGCTCTAAAAATGTGAAGGCGGATGCTCTGTCTAGGAGTTTTGTGCCCGACTCTCCGGGTTTATCTGAGCCAGCGGGTATCCTCAAGGAAGGAGTCATTGTGTCTGCCATCTCCCCTGATTTGCGGCGGGTGCTGCAAAAATTTCAGGCGAATAAACCTGATCGTTGTCCAGCAGAGAAACTGTTCGTCCCTGATAGGTGGACCAATAAACTTATCTCTGAACTTCATTGTTCGGTGTTGGCTGGTCATCCTGGAATCTTTGGTACCAGAGAGTTAGTGGCTAGATCCTTCTGGTGGCCATCTCTGTCACGGGATGTACGTACTTTTGTGCAGTCCTGTGGGATTTGTGCTAGGGCTAAGCCCTGCTGTTCTCGTGCCAGTGGGTTGCTTTTGCCCTTGCCGGTCCCAAAGAGGCCTTGGACACATATTTCGATGGATTTCATTTCTGACCTTCCCGTTTCTCAAAAGATGTCAGTCATTTGGGTGGTCTGTGATCGCTTTTCTAAAATGGTCCATCTGGTGCCCTTGGCTAAATTGCCTTCCTCCTCTGATTTGGTACCTTTGTTCTTTCAGCATGTGGTTCGGTTGCATGGCATTCCTGAGAATATTGTTTCTGACAGAGGTTCCCAGTTTGTTTCAAGGTTTTGGCGAGCCTTTTGTGGTAGGATGGGCATTGACCTATCCTTTTCCTCGGCTTTCCATCCTCAGACTAATGGCCAGACCGAACGAACCAATCAGACCTTGGAAACATATCTGAGATGTTTTGTTTCTGCAGACCAGGATGATTGTGTGTCCTTTTTGCCGTTGGCTGAGTTCGCCCTTAATAATCGGGCCAGCTCGGCTACCTTGGTTTCTCCATTTTTTTGCAATTCTGGGTTCCATCCTCGTTTCTCTTCAGGACAGGTTGAGTCTTCGGACTGTCCTGGTGTGGATTCTGTGGTGGATAGGTTGCAGCAGATCTGGACTCAGGTAGTGGACAATTTGATCTTGTCCCAGGAGAAAGCTCAACTTTTCGCTAATCGCAGACGCCGTGTGGGTCCCCGACTTCGTGTTGGGGATCTGGTTTGGTTATCTTCTCGTCATATTCCTATGAAGGTTTCCTCTCCTAAATTTAAACCTCGTTTTATTGGTCCGTATAGGATTTCTGAGGTTCTCAATCCTGTGTCTTTTCGTTTGACCCTCCCAGACTCCTTTTCCATACATAATGTATTCCATAGGTCGTTGTTGCGGAGATACGTGGCACCTATGGTTCCATCTGTTGAGCCTCCTGCCCCGGTTTTGGTGGAGGGGGAATTGGAGTATATTGTGGAGAAGATTTTGGATTCTCGTGTTTCTAGACGGAAACTCAAGTATCTGGTTAAATGGAAGGGTTATGCTCAGGAAGATAATTCCTGGGTTTTTGCCTCTGATGTTCATGCTTCCGATCTTGTTCGTGCCTTTCATGCGGCTCATCCTGGTCGGCCTGGGGGCTCTGGTGAGGGTTCGGTGACCCCTCCTCAAGGGGGGGTACTGTTGTGAATTCTGTGGCTGAATTCACTCCTGTGGTCACAAGTGGTACTGCAGCTTCTGAGCTTCCTCCCTCAGGTGTTCTGGTGAGCTCGTTAACTGCTTCATTACTTAACTCCGCCTGATGCTGCTATCCTTGCTCCTTGTCAATGTTTCAGTGTTGGATCTGAGCTTCTCCTGATTGTTCCTGTGACCTGCTGCTCTGTATAGCTAAGTGCTTTTTGCTTTTTTGTTGCTTTTTTTCTGTCCAGCTTGTCTTTTGTTTTGCTGGAAGCTCTGAGACGCAAAGGGTGTACCGCCGTGCCGTTAGTTCGGCACGGTGGGTTTTTTTTTGCCCCCTTTGCGTGGTTTTGCTTTAGGGTTTTTTGTAGACTGCAAAGTTCGCTTTACTGTCCTCGCTCTGTCCTAGAATATCGGGCCCCACTTTGCTGAATCTATTTCATCCCTACGTTTTGTCTTTTCATCTTACTCACAGTCATTATATGTGGGGGGCTGCCTTTTCCTTTGGGGAATTTCTCTGGGGCAAGTCAGGCCTATTTTTCTATCTTCAGGCTAGCTAGTTTCTTAGGCTGTGCCGAGTTGCCTAGGTAGTTGTTAGGCGCAATCCACAGCCGCTTTTAGTTGTGTTTAGGATAGGATCAGGTGTGCAGTCTACAGAGTTTCCACGTCTCAGAGCTCGTTCTTGTATTTTTGGGTATTTGTCAGATCACTGTGTGCGCTCTGATCGCTAAGCACACTGTGTTTCTGGATTGCCTTCATAACACCTGTCATTAGCAAACATAACACAAACCACCCAGATGACCGACATCTTTTGAGAGACGGGGAGATCCGAAATAAAATCCATAGAGATATGTGTCCAGGGCCTCTTCGGGACCGGCAAGGGGAAAAGCAACCCACTGGCATGAGAACAGCAGGGCTTAGCCCGAGCACAAATCCCACAGGACTGCACAAACGAACGCACATCCCGCGACAGAGACGGCCACCAAAAGGATCTAGCCACCAAATCTCTGGTACCAAAGATTCCAGGATGACCAGCCAACACCGAACAATGAACCTCAGAGATAACTCTACTCGTCCATTTATCAGGGACAAACAGTTTCTCCGCTGGGCAACGGTCAGGTCTATCAGCCTGAAATTTTTGCAGCACCCGCCGCAAATCAGGGGAGATGGCAGACAAAATTACCCCCTCTTTGAGAATACCCGCCGGCTCAGGCAAACCCGGAGAGTCGGGCACAAAACTCCTAGACAGGGCATCCGCCTTCACATTCTTAGAGCCCGGAAGGTACGAAACCACAAAGTCAAAACGGGAGAAAAACAGCGACCAACGAGCCTGTCTAGGATTCAACCGTTTGGCAGACTCGAGATAAGTCAAGTTCTTGTGATCAGTCAAGACCACCACGCGATGCTTAGCTCCTTCAAGCCAATGACGCCACTCCTCGAATGCCCACTTCATGGCCAGCAACTCTCGATTGCCAACATCATAATTACGCTCAGCAGGCGAAAACTTCCTGGAAAAGAAGGCACATGGTTTCATCACCGAGCCATCAGAACTTCTTTGCGACAAAACAGCCCCTGCTCCAATCTCAGAAGCATCAACCTCGACCTGGAACGGGAGCGAAACATCTGGCTGGCACAACACAGGGGCAGAAGAAAAACGACGCTTCAACTCCTGAAAAGCTTCCACAGCAGCAGAAGACCAATTGACCACATCAGCACCCTTCTTGGTTAAATCAGTCAACGGTTTAGCAATACTAGAAAAATTATTGATGAAGCGACGATAAAAATTAGCAAAGCCCAGGAACTTTTGCAGACTCTTCAGAGATGTCGGCTGAGTCCAATCATAAATGGCCTGAACTTTAACAGGGTCCATCTCGATAGTAGAAGGGGAAAAAAATGAAACCCAAAAATGAAACCTTCTGAACACCAAAGAGACACTTTGACCCCTTCACAAACAAAGAATTCGCACGCAGGACCTGGAACACCGTTCTAACCTGCTTCACGTGAGATTCCCAATCATCCGAGAAGACCAAAATATCATCCAAGTATACAATCAGGAATTTATCCAGGTACTCTCGGAAGATGTAATGCATAAAGGACTGAAATACTGATGGAGCATTGGAAAGCCCGAATGGCATAACCAGGTACTCAAAATGGCCCTCGGGCGTATTAAATGCTGTTTTCCATTCATCGCCCTGTTTAATACGCACAAGATTATACGCACCACGAAGATCTATCTTGGTGAACCAACTAGCCCCCTTAATCCGAGCAAACAAATCAGACAGCAGCGGCAAGGGGTTCTGAAATTTGACTGTGATTTTATTTAGAAGGCGGTAATCAATACAAGGTCTCAACGAACCATCCTTCTTGGCCACAAAAAAGAACCCTGCTCCCAATGGCGACGACGACGGGCGAATATGACCCTTCTCCAAGGATTCCTTTACGTAACTCCGCATAGTGGCGTGCTCAGGCACAGACAAATTAAACAGTCGACCTTTAGGAAATTTACTACCAGGAATCAAATCGATAGCACAATCGCAATCCCTATGCGGAGGTAGGGCACTGGACTTGGGCTCATCAAATACATCCCGGTAATCTGACAAGAACTCTGGGACCTCAGAAGGGGTGGATGATGAAATAGACAGAAATGGAACATCACCATGTACCCCATGACAACCCCAGCTGGACACAGACATAGATTTCCAATCCAATACTGGGTTATGGACTTGTAGCCATGGCAACCCCAACACGACCACATCATGCAGATTATGCAACACCAAAAAGCGAATATCCTCCTGATGCGCAGGAGCCATGCACATGGTCAGTTGGGTCCAGCACTGAGGCTTATTCTTGGCCAAAGGCGTAGCATCAATTCCTCTCAATGGAATAGGATACTGCAAAGGCTCCAAGAAAAACCCACAGCGCCTAGCATACTCCAAGACCATCAAATTCATGGCAGCGCCTGAATCCACAAATGCCATGACAGAATAGGATGACAAAGAGCAGATCAAAGTAAAGGACAAAAGAAATTTCGACTGTACCGTACCAATGGTGGCAGACCTAGCGAACCGCTTAGTGCGCTTAGGACAATCGGAGATAGCATGAGTGGAATCACCACAGTAAAAACACAGCCCATTCGGACGTCTGTGTTCTTGCCATTCAACTCTGGTCAAAGTCCTATCACATTGCATAGGCTCAGGTTTATGCTCAGATAATACCGCCAAATGGTGCACAGTTTTACGCTCACGTAAGCGTCGATCGATCTGAATGGCCAAAGACATAGACTCATTCAGACCAGCAGGCATAGGAAATCCCACCATGACATCCTTAAGGGCTTCAGAGAGACCCTTTCTGAAAATTGCTGCCAGCGCACATTCATTCCATTGAGTGAGCACAGACCACTTCCTAAACTTCTGACAATATATCTCTACCTCATCCTGACCCTGACACAGAGCCAGCAAATTTTTCTCTGCCTGATCCACTGAATTAGGTTCATCATACAGCAATCCGAGCGCCAGAAAAAACGCATCAATATCACATAATGCAGGATCTCCTGGCGCAAGGGAAAATGCCCAGTCTTGAGGGTCGCCACGTAATAAAGAAATAATGATCTTAGCTTGTTGAACTGGGTCACCAGAGGAGCGGGGTTTCAAAGCCAGAAATAGTTTACAATTATTTTTAAAACTCAGAAACTTAGCTCTATCTCCAGAAAACAAATCAGGAATAGGAATTCTAGGTTCTAACATAGAATTCTGAACCACAAAGTCTTGAATATTTTGTACTCTTGCAGTGAGATGATCCACACAAGAAGACAGGCTTTTAATGTCCATCACTACACCTGTGTCCTGAACCACCCAAATGTCTAGGGGAAAAGAAAGACAAAACACAGTGCAGAGAAAAAAAATGGTCTCAGAACGTCTCTTTTCCCTCTATTGAGAAGCATTAGTACTTTGGGCCTCCAGTACTGTTATGAACTGGTGATTTAGAACCACAATGGACCTGGTGGTTAAGAGCACTAAAAATGACCTGATAGTTACTAATAACATAGGACGAGCTCTGAGATGTGGGAACTCTGCTGACCGCAATCCCTAATCCTATCACACCACACTAGAGGTAGCCGTGGAGCGCTCCTGACCAGACCTAGGCGCCTCGGGCACAGCCTGAGAAGCTAGCTAGCCCTAAGATAGAAAAATAAGCCTACCTTGCCTCAGAGAAATTCCCCAAAGGAAAAGGCAGCCCCCACATATAATGACTGTGAGTAAAGATGAAAATACAAACACAGAGATGAAATAGATTTTAGCAAAGTGAGGCCCGACTTACTGAATAGACGAGGATAGGAAAGATAGCTTTGCGGTCAGCACAAAAACCTACAAACAACCACGCAGAGGGCGCAAAAAGACCCTCCGCACCGACTAACGGTACGGAGGTGCTCCCTCTGCGTCCCAGAGCTTCCAGCAAGCAAAACAAACCAATATAGCAAGCTGGACAGAAAAAATAGCAAACAAAAGTAACACAAGCAGAACTTAGCTTATGCAGGGCAGACAGGCCACAAGAACGATCCAGGAGAGAGCAAGACCAATACTGGAACATTGACTGGAGGCCAGGAACAAAGAACTAGGTGGAGTTAAATAGAGCAGCACCTAACGACTTAACCTCGTCACCTGAGGAAGGAAACTCAGAAGCCGCAGCCCCACTTACATCCACCAAAGGAAGCTCATGGACAGAACCAGCCGAAGTACCACTCATGACCACAGGAGGGAGCCTGACCACAGAATTCACAACAAGACACGTCAGGATCCGGCTCCACAATTTCACACTCCGTATCCATTGTGGAGCGCTCGGCAACGCCAGAGTCCAACTGCATCGTAGTGGGGGGAAAGATAAAGCCCTGCCAGGGTCCTGGTGCATCGTTGGGGTGGGGGGAAATAAAACCCTCCCAAGGTCCTGGTGCATCGTTGGGGGGGGGAACATAAACCCATACCAGGGTCCTGGTGCATCGTTGGGGGGGACCTAAACCCCTCCCAGGGTCCTGCTGCATTGCTGGAGGGGGGGAACATAATGCCCTCCCAGGGTCCCGCTGCATTGCTGGTGGGGGGGGAACATAAAGCCCTGGCAGGGTCCTGCTGCATCGGGGTGGGTCCTGCCCGGAAAGCCATGGCTTGGTCCTGCTGCATCGTGGGGGGGGCCGGTGCGATACACCATGCCTGGGTCCTGCTGCATGGGAGGGGGGCCGTCCTATATGCCAGGCCTGGGTCCTGCTGCATCGGGGGGTGTCCTGCCCGGAAAGCAATGCCTCGGCCCTGCTGCATCGGGGGGGGGGGGGGGGGGCGGTCCGATATGCAATGCCTGGATCCTGCTGCATCGGGATGGGGCCGGGCCGATAAGCCACGCCAGGGTCCTGCGTCATCGTGGTGTCAGCGGAGGAGGTCCAAGCCGGAGCAGCGGTTGTCACAGTGGTGGCGGTGGGATGTCCAACAGCACTCGTCATCGTGTTGGCGCTGTAGTGGAGTACACCTGTGGATGGAATAGAGGTGGCCGTGCAGTGGTATGCAGCAGAGGTAGGAATGGTGGTTAATACTGACAGTGACGGCACAGTTGGATATGCCACCACTGTCTGCTGTAAATTACGACTCTGACTCTGCTGCATAGCCTGCACAAAAGCAACATTGCAGGCCTGCATCACACTCAGCTGGAGATCAGGGCTAAGGTGTTCCGACATGCCCTGCTGTATTTGGTTAAAAAAATGATGAGCTGGCCTCTGGAGGTCGGCTTTAACTTGATCAAGGCTTTTGGCGACATCCTGGATCCGGCAATCTAAGAGGTTATGTGACACATCCATTCTGTCACCTAAAGCCTTGATTGCTTCGTGTAAAACCGAGCTCAAGTGCAAAAACTCGGGCATGAGTGACCTATCCGAAGCCCTCTGTCGCTGCCGGGATGAGCCCGCAAAAATGGGTGCAGTGAAAGAGGACTGCGAAAGGGGAAGACCTGATGGGCCAGCCCCCTGGTCTCCAGTGAGTGTGGAAGACCCACCTGCTGCTGCGCTGCTGGATGGCTGAGACGGGTCCGTGGCTGCCTGCTGAAGGACCGCTCCAGAACCTGTTGCGACAGTCGTGCAGTGTGTGCTGTGAAAAAAAAAAAAGAAAATTAATACCAAAATATAACAACACGGTACATCCTGTGGAATTTAAAATTACATATTATGTCAATGCAATACAACCGGAAGCATGTGAGAAATACTTACGTTCTCATGAGAAGGACCGGTCTTAAAAAGGCCAGCACACGGTGGTATTTGTATAGACGGTGCCTTGCTCCGGAACCACTTGCTGCACGATTCTCTGCGCGAAGGTCCTTGTTGAAGCGGTCCTTCATGGAACGCCAACGTGTTCTTATTTTGTCCACTGTGAAATAACAATAACATATAATGGTCAGAAAATGTACTTTTGGCCGTGCTCTCTTGACTGTGTGTGATGACAGAAACTCCGAAAAGTTACTTTCATCACACACAGTCAAGAGAGCCCGGCCAAGGTCTCTGCTGCTTCACACTGCAGTGCAATACTTACCAAATGCATTACGGACCTGTGGCGGGGCATTCTCCCAACCATCCCACAACGCTTGGGCCACCTCACTCCACAACCGACGGAGCGTACTGTTGACGGCGTGCTGTGGATCCCGGCTGTCCCACAACGGGACTCGCTCCTGGACCAGGGTGATCAGGAGGTCATTATCGATCCGGTCATCATCCCGTTGTGAAACCTAAAAGTAAAAGATAATCATATAAGTTTACTCAATCACATGTGGAAAAAAAAATACCAGAAGATGAGAAATGGCAGGAATATGAAAGTCAACTTTCAGAAAAGGATCATACAAGAAAAATTAAAAGAAAATCAAGGGTACAGAAAGGAAGATTCAAGAATATTACAATCAGATAAGTCTGCCTTGTATACATACCCGCTGTCGTCTTCCCACCGGATCTTGACTCCGCTGCTCCGTCCCTCTCTGTCCCTCAGTTGAAGTGCTCTATAAAAAAAAAAAAAATCAAATTGTCTCATGTGTCGATGTGGCAGTCAATACTTACCAAGCTGAAGGACAAAAAACTAACCTCACTGACATGATCCACTTCTGACTGACGTGGCTCAAACTCCTCATCAGATGAAGACTCCGCAGAAGACATTCTGATGCATGTTGAAAAAAAAAAAAGAAGAAATTAGGACATGTAGATCCAAAAAAATTTAAAATAAATGCATTGGCTAGGATATACTCACATTGCTCTGGGTCTTGTCCACCAATGCGTCCGGGCAGTGTCTTGTCTTCTTTGGAGTCTGATGAGAAGTGACCAAAAACTTCCCCCAACCTTCCTTTTATAACCCTGCTGCTATGGGGGAGGCTTATCAGTGTCTAGACAATCTACAGTCTATTCAACCTTTGTTAAAAAAACGCATGCGTCCAAAAACGCATGCAAACGCATGCACAAAAAAACGCATGCGTCCCCATTGACTCCAATGTATTTTTGGACCCAAAAAAAACGCATGAAAACGCATGCGTTTTTATGTGTCCAAAAAACGCCTCTCAAAAATACTACAAGTTGCATTTTTGAAAATGAACGCATGCAGTAAAAAATGTTAGATATAGGAAAAAAAAACGCATGCGTTTTTTGTGCAAAAAACGCTGCAAAAACTTAGCGAGACCGCTAAGTCATCTGGGTAATTTCACAATGCATCCTGGGAACGGAAGATGTCGGCAGCCGCGCGCCTATCGCCGGAGCTTCGGTGGATCCCAGGGGTGAGTATATCACTATTTTTTATTTTAATAATTTTTTTAACAGGGATATGGTGCCCACACTGCTGTATACTACGTTGGCTGTGTTAGATACCGCATGGCTGCTATATACCGTGTTTCCCCGATAGTAAGACACCCCCGAAAGTAAGACGTAGTGGGGGTTTTAGCGGGGTCGGCTAATGTAAGACGTACCCCGAAAGTAAGACGTAGTAAATACCGTAGTGCTGAGTAGTGTCGGGGTCGGCCGAAACTCGATGGTTCCCAGGGTCTGAAGGAGAGGAAACTCTCCTTCAGGCCCTGCGATCCATATTTAAGTGTAAAATAAAGAATTAAAATAAAAAATATCGCTATACTCACCCTCTGACGCGCCCTGGTATTAACCGGGAACCTTCCTTCCTTCGAATCAGCGCTTCCAGGACCTGCGGTGACGTCGCGGTGACGTCGCGGTGACGTCGCGGCTTCTGATTGGTCGCGCAAGCGGTCACATGGGCGGTCGCACGACCAATCACAAGCCGCGACGTCACCGCGACGTCACCGCAGGTCCTGGAAGCGCTGATTCGAAGGAAGGAAGGTTCCCGGTTAGTACCAGGGCGCGTCAGAGGGTAAGTATAGCGATATTTTTTATTTTAATTCTTTATTTTACACTTAAATATGGATCGCAGGGCCTGAAGGAGAGTTTCCTCTCCTTCAGATCCTGGGAACCATCCAGGGATACCTTCCGATACTTGTGTCCCATTGACTTGTATTGGTATCGGTATCGGCGATATCCGATATTTTTCGGGTATCGGCCGATACTATCCGATACTTTCAAGTATCGGACGGTATCGCTCAACACTAGTACGGTAGTAAACTGTACGTTGGAAAAAAAAAACGCAGCGTTTTTTTTTCCAATGTAAGACATACCCCGAAAGTAAGACATAGTGGGACTTTTGAGTGGTAAAAGAATGTAAGACACTGTCTTACTTTCGGGGAAACACGGTACTACATAGGCAGTGTTATATACTATGTGGGCTGTGTGATATACTCTGTGGGCTGTGCTAGATATTACGTGGCCACTGTTATATACTGTGTGGGCAGTGTTATATACTACGTGACTGGACAATATACTACGTGACTGGGCAATATACTACGTGGCTCTGTGCTGTATACCAGGGGTCCCCAACTCCAGTCCTCAAGGCCCACCAACAGGTCATGTTTTCAGGATTTCCTTTGCATTGCACAGGTGATGCAATTATTACCTGGGCAAGACTAAGGAAATCCTGAAAACATGACCTGTTGGTGGGCCTTGAGGACTGGAGTTGGGGACCCCTGCTGTATACTACGTGGCTCTGTGCTGTATACCACGTGGCTGGGCAATATACTACGTGGCTGGGCAGTATACTACGTGACTGGGCAATATACTATGTGGCTGGGCAATATACTACGTGACTAGGCAATATACTACGTGACTGGGCAATATACTACGCGTCTGGGCAATATACTACGGAGCTGGGCAATACAGTATACTACGTGACTGGGCAATATACTATGTGGCTGGGCAATATACCACGTGGCTGGGCAATATACTATGTGACTGGGCAATATACTACGTGACTGGACAATATACTACATGGCTGGGCAATATACTACGTGACTGGGCAATATACTATGTGGGCTGTGCAATATACTACGTGGACATGCATATTCTAGAATACCCGATGCATTAGAATCGGGCCACCATCTAGTATACCCATAAGATCGCTGGACACCACACATATCCCATGTCACATAAATACAGAGACCACCACCTGTTTAAAATAAACTGCTTATGCAGTATAGTGGGTGGGCCATTATGTTGTTGGGAGAAGTACTATAGTACCCAACCAATCATATATTCTGGGGGCGTCACCGACACATCATACATGTCATCTGTATATGACATCCCAGAGCCTAATCAAAAAGCCCATCATATGTCTCAGGTGTGTCACGCTATGGCAGCGCACACTGCAGCAGGTGATGAGGAGAGGGAGCATCAAAGAGCGCATCAGGGCAGGCAGGCCGGCCATGAGTCAAACCACGCCCACACGGGTCGAATCACATGATTGGAGCATTGGGCCGGAAGACATGCCCTGCGAAGCCCCCAAACCACACCAGTGGGTGCATATGCACAGCTGCGCCCCGGGACATAGGCAAGAGATAAGCAGAGAGTTTCTCTGCCATCTCACATCACCAGAGCCGGACTGGCCATCTGGCAATTCTGGCAAATGCCAGAAGGGCCTGTCTGGTCATGGGCTGCCTTGTCTGCTATGTTGTTAACAGAATTGGTGTTCTAAAGATACCCATACTGTTAAGAGTTGTGATGGAGCACCAAGTTGCTGACTTACCCAGCAGGCCACGGGTATCATTAGAAATATTGGTCTTGTAGAAAATATTGCTTTCCCCCATTCAGGGTAATATTGGTAATATATCCCATGGTTCATGGGGGCGGGGACAACATGGGCCTGTGTGATTTAAAATGCCGGGACTGAATTTCAGCCCCAGTCCGTACCTGCACATCACCTACATTGCAGATATTGATATCAATGTGCCATACCATATAACAGACAGAAACGGGAGGAAAATATACCATACATAAATACTTGAATGCATGGAGTAATTACATGCTCAAATAGGAAGAGAATATCCCCTCAAGAAAATGTGATCAACAAAACAACTATGAGATTTGATTTGGCTAGGTGAGAGGCTCTGGACTGGGGTCTAAGGGGTAAGATTTCGCCTTGTTGAGAGTGACATACCAGCTCTGGCTTGTCAAGGTAATGAGGCTTATTCTCCGTGCAATGCTCCTCTGGGAAATTTTATATGCAAATTGCCTCTTTAGAGAGAAAGAGGACTTGAACTCTGTAGCGCCACCTGTTGGAAGTATGGTATGTCATTCTCCACAAGGAGAAACCTTACTTCTTAGATCCCAGTCCAGAGCCTCTCATCTAGCCAAATTAGATCTCATACTTTGTACTGACGAGGGCCAATAGCCCAAAACACCGTGTCTGCAAATTGAGATTCTGATTTAGCTTTTATCCCAAGTCATATTGCAAGACTCGTTAAAGGGTTGATTGTGACTTGTAGGATCGCTAATTCCAACAGATCCGTTGTAGATCGTCATTGTGGAACCATTTCTTGAATATTAACGTACGGCCAAAATCCTTAATTACTGTAAAAAGGTCGAAACGTGAGCTAGGTGAAAAACTAAGACCTCTTGATAACAATGACAGATCCAGTGTAGAAAATATATGATCAGACAAATTTATTACCTTTAGATGACTAGACTCGCCGTTAGACTGCCAGGGTTGGTTACCCTTCTGGATGGTTTCCCAATGGCGTGTCGTCTTCTTCTTTACCATTCTGGTATTGATATAAATCCCAGAGGATTGTGAAATATCTGATTGTCTAATGAAACAGATGACGCAGATGCTGATCTGTTGGGTCTGGAGTTAAGTGTGGGATTCCGCCACCTATATTCATGTACGGACTGGGGCTGAAATTCAGTCCTGGCATTTGAAATCACACAGGCCCATGTTGTCCCCGTCCCCATGAACCAGATGGGATATTTTACTAATATTACCCTGAATGGTGGAAAGGAAGATTTTCTACAACACCAGTATGTCTAATGATACCCGTGGCCTGCTGGGGTAAGTGACTGAATCAGCAACTTTGTGCTCCATCACAACTCCTAACAGTATGAGTGTCTTGAGAACACCGATTCTGTTAACAACGTAGCAGACAAGGCAGCCCATGACCAGACAGGCCCTTCTGGCATTTGCCAGACTTGCCAGTCCGGCCCTGCCTATATTTCTTGTAGTTCTTCACACTTCTTTAGGAAAATGCTTTTCCACTAGGATTTTTTAATTTTTTTTCTTGTATGTATTATCTTGTGAAGTGTGTTATCTCATCAATCTCTATGTACAACCTCTTAATAACGTGGTGGATTGCTAGTGCCAATTTATTGGTTTTCCTACTTTTTAGTAACCTTGTTTTTTTATTTTTTCAATAAAATGTTGTATCTTTTATTATGATTGGTTCTTACGTACATTTTTTCTCTATTTCCAAAAGTGCACAAGTCACTCACAGATCCTCCAGGTAGGCCTATTGTTTTTGGATTGGGGGCCTTTTTGAACGCCCCTGCATTTACCTTGACTTCTTTTTGCAATCAGTAGCGACTTCATTTTTCTCCTTTTGTGAGGGATCCTGTTGTGAGTTCTGTTTTTGGGCTCCCTCTGGTGGTTACTGATGGTACTGGGTGACTTGTGTTCTCTGCGGTCTCTGGTGTCCACCTGTTCCATCAGGTTATGGGTGTTTCCTATTTTACCTGGCTTTTTTGTCATTTCCTCGCCGGCTATCAATGTAATCAGCGTGTCTTTTTACCTCTGCTCCCTGCGTCTGTTATCTTCAGGACAAGCTAAGTTTTGATTTTCCTGTTCTACGTTTTGCTTACTTTTTGTCTTAGTCCAGCTTGCAGATATGTGATTCCTTGCTGCTGGTTGCTTTAGTGGGCTGAAATTACTCCTCATGTTCCATGAGTTGGCACATGAGTTCAAGTAATTTCAGGATGGTTTTTTGAAGGGTTTTTCGCTGACCGTGCAGTTCACTTTTGTATCCTCTGCTATCTAGCTTTAGCGGGCTTCATTTTTGCTGATTCTATTTTCATAACTACGTATGTGCTTTCCTCTCATTTCACCATTATTACATGTGGGGGGCTGCTATTTCTGTGGGGTGTTTCTCTGGAGGCAAGTGAGGTCTGTGTTTCTTCTTATAGGGGAAGTTAATCCTTCGGCTGGCGCGAGACGTCTAGGAATCATCGTAGGCACGTTCCCCGGCTACTGCTAGTTGTGTGTTTAGGTTCAGGATCGCGGTCAGCTCAGGTTCCATCACCCTAGAGCTTGTTTTGTTTTTGTGCTTGTCCTTTTGTGATCCCCTGCCATTGGGATCATGACAGGATCCCACACATCTTATCCAGCACCTTAATAGTTTTAGTGTACCGTCCAACACAATTATGGTGACTCTGGATGGGGACTCACTATATACGAGTATCAACTATGATCTGGGCATGAGGGCGGTGTCATATTTCCTGAATCGCAGTTCCACAGGTGACAGAAGACACGATTCGCTTGTCCTAGACCTGCTACATTTTGTCTTGCACAAGAACTATTTCGTCTTCAACAGAAACTTCTATAGACGGTTCACTGGGACCGTCATGGGTGCACGTTGCGCACCCTCACACACCAACTTTTTTTAGGCTGGTGGGAGGAAACAGTGGTATATAGACATAGTGAATTTGCCAGCCATGTACGAATGTGGCTTCGGTACATTGATGATATAATTTTGTTTTGGACAGGCACTGTGGAGGAATGTAATTTGTTTATTGCAAAACTAAACAACAATGATTTGAACATCAAGCTTACCTCCAACATGTCATTGACATCAGTAGACTTCTTGGATTTGAGACTCACGTTGGATGGTTTGTATGTGTCGTATGTGCCTGAGCGAGACCAAGTTGGGCCCCTATATATCTAGGATGAACGGGTGTTGTAGCCAGACGGACAAGAAACCTATGCCATAGCCATTATACCTTTCCAACTATTAGACTAAATAGGGGCTCTAGAACTTTTGGCACATATTCTTGTGGGGGTTGTAATATCTGTAAACATATGGTTGCACAAGATGGTTTCTCCATTTGTTTTTCCCTTTCAAATTCATCCAAAAAAGCCTTTTTTAACTGCAGATCACGTAATTTGGTATATACCCGTGTGTGTAACTGACCAAAAAATTATGTTGGCCAGGCAACATAAGAATTGCGCAGAAGGATGCATGTTTCCAACATCTCCATGACCAAAAAGGATCTAGAGATGGGAAAAACCCTGACTTCTATAACTTCACGTTTTTTGGAATTCCACAGGAGCTGTTCATCAGGATTAAAGGTAATGGGCCTTGAAGAAATACTAACCAACATCAAGGGCGGAGATATCACCCATAAACTGCTTAGATGTGAGTCCAAATGGATTCACAACCTGCGCAGTCTAACACCTCATAGACTAAATGAGGAATTATTAGTTACGGGTTTCTACAAACAACTTTGAAATCCCCATCCTATTGGAAGTTCTCCTTACCACTTCCCTCCTCCTTTTTCCTTTCTCCTTTTCTTTATTCAGGATGTGGCACAATGGAGTGAAGATGAGAACCAGTAACTTCGGAACCCTGAATTTATTACCTCTTAATCTTTCACGATTGGAATCGAGGGACAAAAGGACCGGGGCCACCAATATATTGCATGAAAATCTGGACCACCCCTTCCTTCCCGTCTCCATGACACAGTGTCAAGAGAGCAACAGCACAATCAAGACTTTGGTACCCTCATCTTATCCATCCTCTGGAAATACCTCCTTTTCTGTGGAGACAAAGACTGTTATGTACCACTTGGAAAGACATCTTGAGTGCATTGTTTGCTTCAAATATAAATTAAATTATTTATTACCAGCATAGTGAGTTTCCTCCCTTTTTGCTTGTATTTAACTATCCTTCTAACTCTGACATGGTGTTATTTCCCATTTTTCGCTGAATATCCACAAAAAATATATACAGGTCTCTCCACCCATCTGTGCAGACCGTACCCACTTCTTATTTCTCTTCACTAATTCTACCCTTTTTGGTAACACCAGTTGGGTAATCTTTATACCCTATCCGCAGCCCTTTGCCTATATACACCTTTACAATACCCAGTTATGTGTTCACCATGATAGTTTCCCCCATATTCTCCCTTCTTCCTCCTCTTTTACATTTATGATTCATCCTGTGCTCTTTACAGAAATTACTACTACACTTACCAACATACAGTAGATGAACAGTGTTCTATTTGCAAGAGACCATGGCGACATGACGTGAATTTACGTTGTGCTAGCCCGCATCTTTCCTGGCAGATGATGGCTGATTTAATCCGTGCTCATGCTGTGCCTGTATGTGTTTTGCACATTTTTTACTGTGATTCAGGGATTGGCTCCCCTTGGACTATAACTCTATTTCTGTGTATATTACATCAGGCTACATTTGCCTCATTTGGCCTTTACAAAATTGCCTTGCTTTAAAGGGAATCTGTCACCCCAAAAATCATATATGAGCTTAGGCCACCGGCATCAGGGGCTTAATCTTTCAAGAAATTATATGTAAATGGGCTTCTATTGCAAAAAACATCATATATACCCAAGAGAAATCTTTATTGAATTAGATTAAAAATGCCACCAACCTGTGGCTGCACCAAAAAAAAACAAAAACAAAAACACACAAAAATACACCGTGAAAAAACTAGGGAGGGGGAAAAACAACAAATCCCTAGACCATACCTAGGTCAGACCTGCCTACCAGCGGGGGTTGGCACCCTATGGGAAACGTTATGGCGCCCCCGCTCCGCGTCGGCTGACCCTCGGGTCCCTAATAAACCCTAATGATACCCAAGGGGTCCCTCTACCCACACAATGGTTAACTAAAGGTTCCCCTGAAAGCTATACAGATCTCAACTGATTCTAGGGAAGCCTCAACACCCCACACCTGTGAATTAAAAACAATATGAGAACATGCAGAGGGCTGTATTATAATTGCATATTGCCAATATTAAATACTATCACTGATGTTTTTGGCAAAGCTTAATTTGAGCAGATGATGCTGCCTAGACTACCAACAATCTTGTGGGGGGCATGCATCAGCAAAATTCCACCCCAACATCAGCAAAGCACATAAACAATCTATGTCTCATAGCCCAGAAACCAATGTTATTGACAGATACAGGCATAGATATATAGCGATACTCATCGTCAGGTACTCTGCCGTCAGCCCACTGTGCCTTTATGGCCTCAACGTACCCATTTCACTTCCGGATTGACACAGGAAGTGTATGGTGGCGTTCTTTTCCGGCGGGCACCGCTTAAAACTGAGGTAACTTACATCAAAATCCTTATGATATCTTGCACCATCGAGACACATGACATAAAATCGGGCCTCCTGATGAGCCAGCGAGGCGAAACGCGTTGAGGCCATAAAGGCACAGTGGGCTGACGGCAGAGTACCTGACGATGAGTATCGCTATATATCTATGCCTGTATCTGTCAATAACATTGGTTTCTGGGCTATGAGACATAGATTGTTTATGTGCTTTGCTGATGTTGGGGTGGAATTTTGCTGATGCATGCCCCCCACAAGATTGTTGGTAGTCTAGGCAGCATCATCTGCTCAAATTAAGCTTTGCCAAAAAGATCAGTGATAGTATTTAATATTGGCAATATGCAATTATAATACAGCCCTCTGCATGTTCTCATATTGTTTTTAATTCACAGGTGTGGGGTGTTGAGGCTTCCCTAGAATCAGTTGAGATCTGTATAGCTTTCAGGGGAACCTTTAGTTAACCATTGTGTGGGTAGAGGGACCCCTTGGGTATCATTAGGGTTTATTAGTGACCCGAGGGTCAGCCGACGCGGAGCGGGGGCGCCATAACGTTTCCCATAGGGTGCCAACCCCCGCTGGTAGGCAGGTCTGACCTAGGTATGGTCTAGGGATTTGTTGTTTTTCCCCCTCCCTAGTTTTTTTCACGGTGTATTTTTGTGTGTTTTTTTTTTTTTTTTGGTGCAGCCACAGGTTGGTGGCATTTTTAATCTAATTCAATAAAGATTTCTCTTGGTTTTCTGTAATGCTGTAGATAAGCCCCCGATGTAACCTGAAAGGTAAGAAAAACAGATTATACTCACCCAGGGGTGGTCCAGGTCCCGCTGCGGTCCCGTCCGATGGGTGTCGCGGTCCGGGGCCTCCTAGCTTCATACGATGACGTCCTCTTCTTGTCTTCCTTCTGCGGCACCGGCGCAGGTGTACTTTGTCTGCCCTGTTGAGGGCAGAGCAAAGTACTGCAGTGCGCAGGTGCTGGGCCTCTCTGACCTTTCCCGGCACCTGCGCACTGCAGTACTTTACTCTGCCCTCAACAGGGCAAATCGGTATGCCTGCGCCGGAGCCGTGGCAGGAAGACAATAAGAGGACGTCATCCTATGAAGATGGGAGGCGCCAGACCCGGACCACGACGCCTATCGGACCGGACCGCCCCTGGGTGAGTATAATATAACTTGTTTTTCTTATTTTTCAAGATACATCGGGGGCTTATCTACAGCATTCCAGAATGCTGTAGATAAGCCCCTGATGCTGGTGGCCGCAGCTCATATACGATTTTTGGGCTGACAGATTCCCTTTAAGAATAAGGTATATGCACATTATGGCAGTGTTATATTTGTCGCATGTGATTCCTTTTTTTCTGGTGCTTGTCTTGATTCACTTCTGTTTTTATGGATGTAATTAGACTTTAATAAAATGTGTACATTTTTATCTCTTTCACTTTATACTCCGTTTTTCTCCTGTTCTCACGTCATTACAGAATGCTGTAGATAAGCCCCTGATGGCGGTGGCCGCAGCTTATATACATAAAAGTAGGTGACAGTTTCCTTTTAAAGGTGTTGTCCACTCCTAGGACAACCCCTTCATAAACTAAATGTTCGGCCCCTATAAAATAATAAAGCCTTTACTTACCTCCCGCGCCGGCTCCATTCCAGCGGTTTCGGCACTCGCGGTCTTGGGGCTGTAATACGGTGTTGTGACACGTGACCCCAGCGCCCAATCAGCACTGGTATAACTGTCTCTGCCCTCATACGAACTGAACCTGAAGAGGAAGTCCAGGCTGCAGCTCATCCTAGACAATAAGATGACCCTACAGGACCCTTCCTGCAAAGTATGACCCCCACAATGACCCCAATAAAGTATGATGACCCCAAAAGTCCCCCACACACAGTATGATGGCCCCAACAGTCCGACACACAGTATAAGACCCTTCACACAATATGATGTCCCCCACACAAGGCTCCATACGGTATGATGGCCCCTCATATGATATATTGGCCTTCCTTACAGTATAATGGTCTTGCGTACAGTATGATGGCCTCCACACTGTATGATGACCCTCACGCAACCCTTTACACACAGCATGATGAACCCTATATAACTCTCGACACTGTATAATGCCCCCCAGAGTCCCCCAAACAGTACAATGGCCCCACATACCCCCCCCTTCCCAAACAGTGGAATGGCCCTCCAAACAGTTTAATGGCCACACACACAGCCCTCCCACATAGGAGCAGCATGGTGGCTCAGTGGTTAGCATTGCAGCCCTGGGGTCCTGGGTTCAAATCCCACAAAGGACAACATCTGCAAAGAGTTTGTATGTTCTCCCTGTATTTGCGTGGGTTTCCTCCGGGTACTCCGGTTTCCCCCCACAGTCCAAAGACAATACTAATAGGGATTCTAGATTGTGAGCCCCATTGAGGACAGCGAAGATAATGTGTGCAACCTGTAAAGTGCTGCGGAATATGTTAGCGCTATATAAAAAATAAAGATTATTATAGCTCTCCAAATAGTTTAATCCCCCCCACTATATATTCGTTGATTCATATAAAAAAATGCTCACCTCTCCCCATTCCCTCGCTGTTCCAGTATCTGTAGCATGTGGTCTGGCACGATGTCATGAAGTCATTGTGCCCGCTGCACTGAGACGTCAGACGCACAAGGAAAATGATGGAGGAGGGAGTGAACGGTTCCCTTTATTATTATTATTCATTGCTTTCACCCGTGTCTGCAACCAGGATGCAGATAGAGTTGTGTGATGTCGAGCGGGGAGCCTTGTACCAAAACTTGTATCAGGGCCCGACACACTGGCCGCAATGGTTCACATTGCGTTATGGCTCTACGTTTAACGGACTACGTTACACCACGGCATAACGCGGTGTAACGTAGTCCGTTAACGCCGCCATAGACTGCAATGTTGGACACATCACTAGCGAACACCCATAATGGGCGTGCGCTAGCGATGTGCCGTCATTTGAGTGACGGACCCGAGACGCTAGCTGCAGCGTTTCTGGGTCCGTCACCGCTAGCGCAGATAGAGCTAGCAGAAGCTCCATCTGCGCTAGCGCTGTGCAAAAGTCGGCACTTGCGTTAGCGCAGTCCGTTTAACGTATGCGTTGAACGGACTGCACTAACGCAATGTGAACCTTAGCGCTATGCTACAGTCTATGGGACTATAGCCAACCTAAATAGTTACGGTCACAAGAGGAAAAATATAACAAATTGAATATAATAATATGAATGGTAACCAAAGAGGTCGGCGGTAAACTCCAAGTGTATGTGGCCTTGTGGCGCTGGCTCAGTCTGACACATTGGGGAGGCCACATGTAGATAGGGGTAATTGCCCTGCTACTTAGTGACCGCCATGGCTTGTTCTCTTATACACACGCTTAGCTTTTACCACAGGAGTCAGGAGGACGATACAGAAGGAATAAGACTACAACTCCCAGAATCCTGAGGGTCACGCATCACACGCCGCATCACTCAGCCAATCAAAAGAGAATAACGGCATTCCGGGAACGAGGCTTGAACCGCACATCCAAGAAGTGACGTCAGGCTCCGCCCCTCGTAGCTTTTCTGCATGCCCGGTGTCCGGGCTCGGCGCCGCTCTAGTACCGGTGGATGACTTCTGATGACACTCCGGGCGCTGAGCCGGTGCAGGTCAGTGCTGCGCTCACAGCTCATGCAGTCTGTCACTGCGTAGTATTTCTTTTCAGGCCACACGTCCGTTATGACGCGGCCGCTCGTGTCATGTGACTGAAGTCACGTGATTTTACCGTCACTTTTGTTTTCACTGTAGTAAATCACGCGCTTGCTTTCTTTTCACTTGCCTGAGTCACGTGACATTTGGAAAAGTCTCTAGCGTCACGTGTTTAGTGCTAGTGATACAGGAGGCTGGTCTCTTGTGCGCATGTCAGTATCTGTGACAGCTCTGGTGTGTGTGGTCAGTCTGACAATCGTCCAACATGGTGTCGTGCCCCACAGGAGTGTCCACCCGTCACTGCCAGCACTATCCCCTGTGTAACACCTCTGTTCCCCTGGGATAGTCTGACCCTGATTTATGGGTGTCTGGCCCAAATGTGTTCACCATGGCGGGGTCTGCACAGAGAGGAGCCCTATAGAAAGACCGTACACCCGGTGGGCTCCGCTCCAATAAACCGCCTATTTCCCATCAGCGTCACAGGGGGGCGCTCTATAAGCCGCTGTCGAGTGCAGACTATTCTGTCCTTCGTCAGGAAGGGGTTAATGTATACTCCTTTAACCTTTCTAGTACACGCTGTAAAGACTCCGGTATTTTTTTTTCTATTCCATATATTTGCCCACAGTAAAAGTATTACAATAAGCTTAACGCTTCCTCCCCGGTTCCAGCCCTACCTCTTTGGAGATGTGTCAGTCACAGTTGATTGGCTGCAGTGGTGATGTCACAACTACAGTGTACATGACTGCTGCAGCCAGTCACTTGGGCTCAGCATTGATCCTTATACAGTTGGCCAAAGATTGATGAGTCCTTGATTGGCCACATCGGTAATGTGCAGTAGTAGTGATGTCACCGCTGCAGCCTGTCTACAAAGACCTTAGAGGCTGCAGAGAGGCAGTGCTGGACCTGTGGTGGCGAAGTAAAACTCATTTTATAGGGGACAGGAGTAAGAATGAAAAATAAATCCCTTTTCAGCACCAAAATCCATAATACAGTATGCCCTGGTCCTTGTATGACACTTTATGCTCAGAAGAAATTCAATTTAAAAAAATCTGCTGTCTAGATTTACTGAAAGCATTCCTTAGATTAGTATGCAAGTGAGATGTCAGGGCACGGTAAGCAGGGTTGACAGTTTTGATATCATTGCTGCTTTGACAGTTCTGCCCCTCCCCTCCTCCACCCAACCCTTAGGCTAGTTTCACATTTGCGTTAGAATCCGCAGCGTTTAATCCGCATCCGCAAGTGCAGGAAAAAAACGCATATAAACACGTACAAACGCGGCGTTTTTTAGACGCATGCGGTTAAAAAAAAACGCAGCGTTTGCACGCTTTTCCATGCGTTTTTTTTCTGGGTTTGCGTTTTTGGTGCGCATGGTGAAAAATTTTACAGGAGAAAAATCTAGATAACCAGACACCGCCAATGTGACTACAGAGGGCGTGTATTTTGGGATATCTTTATATAGACCCTTGAACAGCTGAAATCTTCAGATTTTGCTCCTGTATCCTGTGTCATGATGGATCACGGTGTGTGTTGCCGGCGGCGAAGTTCACAATTAAACCACACACAATTGGGGGCAAAAAACAATAGTATTTATTTTGTTATACACAAAATTTTTATTTAACTGTGCCTGCTTGGGGTAGAGTGATGGAAACGGGGGGTGTGAAGCTGTGAGGCCTGGTTAAAGGGAACCTGTCACCCCGAAAATCACGGGTGATGTAAGCCCACCGGCATCAGGGGCTTATCTACAGCATTGTGTAATGCTGTAGATAAGCCCCCGATGTTACCTGAAAGAGGAGAAAAAGACGTTAGACTATACTCACCCAGGGGCGGTCCCGCTGCTGGTCCAGCCGGATGGGCGTCTCTGGTCCACTGCGGCGCCTCCCATCTTCATTCCAAGACGTCCTCTTTTGATCTTCAGCCACGGCTCCGGCGCAGGCGAACTTTGTCTGCCCTGTTGAGGGCAGAACAAAGTACTGCAGTGCGCAGGCGCCGGAAATGTCAGAGAAGCCCTGCGCACTGCAGTACTTTGCTCTGCCCTCAACAGGGCAGACAAAGTACGCCTGCGCCGGAGCCGTGGCTGAAGATCAGAAGAGGACGTCTTGGAATGAAGATGGGAGGCGCCGCAGCGGACCAGAGACGCCCATCCGACCGGACCAGCAGCGGGACCGCCCCTGGGTGAGTATAATCTAACGTCTTTTTCTCCTCTTTCAGGTAACATCGGGGGCTTATCTACAGCATTACAGAATGCTGTAGATAAGCCCCTGATGCCGGGGGGCTTACCTCACGCGCGATTTTCAGGGTGACAGGTTCCCTTTAAGTGTGGACGACGCAGGGGTGGTAGGAGAAGGGGCAATTAAGCTAGTGGGGTCCTGTAGTTCGGGGATAGGGCTTGACACATGAGAGGCCTGAGACACACTGGAAGGGTGAGACAAACCTGATATTACAGACACACTGGGAGGTGAGGGGGGAGGAATACTGATAGTACGCTGTTTTTTATTTTTTCTCCCTTTCTGGGATCGTCGGGTTCTGGGAAGCCTCGGTGGGCTCATATGTCGTGGCATGGTCGTGGTTGGTTACCTGTCAGGGTCCGGCTGCACTGTGCTCGTTGAGCGTGCAGCCATGCCAGAGTCCATAGTGCTCGTAGAGCGTGCAGCCATGCTAGAGTCCATAGTGCTCGTAGAGCGGAAGGCCATGCCAGAGTCCATAGCGCTCGTAGAGCAGAAGGCCATGCCAGGGTCCATTGTGCTCGTAGAGTGGAAGGCCATGCCTGGGTCCTGCTGCATTGTGGTGGTGGTGGAGCGGAAAGCCATGCCAGGGTCCATTGTGCTCGTAGAGCGGAAGGTCATGCCTGGGTCCTGCTGCATCGTGGTGGTGGTGGAACGGAAGGCCATTCCAGGGTCCTGCTGCTGCATCGTGGTGGCGGTACGGAAGGCCATGCCAGGGTCCTACTGCTGCATCGTGGTGTCAGTGGAGGAGGTCCAAGCAGGAGCAGCGGTTGTCATGGTGGTGGCGTTGGGCTGTCCTACAGCACTCGGCATGGTGGTGGTGCTGTACTGGTGTCCGGCAGTGCTAGGAATAGAGGTGGCCGTGCAGAGGTATGCAGCAGAGGTCGGCATTGAGGTTAATCGTGACAGTGAAGGCACAGGTGGATATTCCGCCACTGCTGAAAATACCGACTCTGCTGCATAGCCTGCACGTAAGCAGCATTGCAGGCCTGCATGACACTAAGCTGGAGATCAGGAGTAAGGTGTTCCGACATTCCCTGTTCAATTTGGTTAAAAAAATGATGTGCTGGCCTCTGGAGGTCGGCTTTTACTTGGTCAAGGCTTTTGGTGACCTCCTGGATACGTGTATTCATATGGCTGATGGCAGTATCCATTCGGTCACCCAAAGCCTTGAGTCCATCGTGAAAAACCGAGCTCAAGTGCAAAAACTCGGGCATAAGGGACCTGTCCGATGTCCTCTGCCGCTGCCGGGAGGAGCCCCCCAAAAAAGGGGCAGAGGACTGGGAAAGGGGAAGACCTGATGGACCAGCTTCCTGGTCTCCAGTTAATGTGGCAGGCCCACTTGCTGCAGCGCTGGTGGATGGCTGGGACGGGTCCGTGGCTGTCTGATGAAGGACCGCTCCAGAACCTGGGCCAACAGTGCTGCTCCATGTTCTGTGAAAAAAGGGAAAAAAAATGAATACCAAAAATTTACTAAACGCCAACTCCTGATGAATAGAAACATACAGATTATGGCAATATAACACAACCTAATGCACAGGAGAAATACTTACGTTCTCTGGGCAAGGACCGGTCTTAAAAATGCCAGAATGCGATGGTTTTTGTACTTTCGGATCCTTGCTCCAGAACCACTGGGAACACGGCTCTCTTGACACAGGTCCTTGTTGAAGCGGTCCTTCATCGAACGCCAACGTGTTTTGACTTTGAGCACTGTTGAAAAAACAAAAAAATATGGTTAGACAATGTACTTTTGGTCATGCTCACACAACTGTGTGTGATGAGAGAAACTCCTGAGAGTTTCTCTCATCACACACAGTTGTGTGAGCACGGCCAAGATCTCTGCTGCTTCACAATGCATTGCAATACTTACAAAATGCATTTCGGACCGACCCCAGTAGGAACGTTGTCCCAGCCATCCCACATCGCTTTGGCCACCTCATTCCATAGCCGCCGAATCGTCACATTGTCCGAGTGCTGGGGAACCCAGGTGTCCCACAACGGGACTCTCTTATGGACCAGGGAGATGAGGATATCGTTGTCAATGAGGTCCTCATCCCGTTCTGGAACCTAAAACATATGAAGACATTAAATGTTGTATACATTAACATAAGGAAAAGAAGGAAAAAAGAGGCTGAGAAATGGCATGAATAAGAAAAGTCAAGATACAATAGGAGTCCAGAAGAAAATTGTAAAGAAAGAGTAAAGTAAAGAAAGGAAGATTCAAGAATACTAAAGTGAGGATACAGTAAACAGTCAGCCTTGTATACTTACACGCTGCCGCCTTGACACTCGACCGTGCTCCTGCCCAGCCTCTGCCGCAGTAGAAGAAGTGCTCTAAAAAAAATGAAAAAAAAAATTGTCATATGTGTAGATGTGACAGTGAGTACTTACCAATCTGAGGAGGCGAGTACTCACTTCACTGACATGTTCGGCTTCAGAAGGCCCAGGACGTTGCTCCTCATCAGAGGAAGAAGACATTCTGATGCATGCAGAAAGAAAGAAATGGAAGAAATTAGGACATGTAGAGACAGAAAATAGAAAATAAAGGCATTGGCTAGGATATACTCACATTGTTCAGTGTCTTTTTTCCTCCAAGGTTCTTGCCTGCGTCTGCTCTGCTTCTCTGTCTGCTGCATAGTGACCTGCAACTGTCCACTCCCTCCCTTTATCACCTTGTATGTGAGGGGTGGCTAATCAGTGTCTAGACATGTTTTTCTCTGGTGCAACGTATGCGTTCACAAACGCAAGCAAACGCAAGTGCTTGCGGCTGCAAGCGTTCACATAGACAGCAATGCGTTTTTTTTGCGCATTTCTACCGCTAACAATCGCATACGTTTCTAGTCTGCAAATTGACGCCTCTAAAATTACTACATGTAGCGTTTACCGCGCCAAACCGCAGACGACGAAACGATGCATGCGTCGTCAAACACGGCAAAACGCAATCAAACGCAGACACTTGCGTTCCTAATGTTAAATATAGGAATACACAACGCATGCGGATTATTGCGGATGAAACGCTGCGGACACAACCGCAAATGTGAAACCGGCCTAAGTTATGTGTGTGGGTGAGGGGTTTCTGCTGATCTGGCACCTCAAGAGCTGCGCAGTTGGCATCCTCAAACTTCCAGCAAAAGCCAAATGAGGCTCCTCCTCTATCAAGTCCTCCTCTATCAAGTCCTCCTCTTCCAAGTCCTCCTCTTCCAAGTCCTCCTCTTCCAAGTCCCCCTCTTCCAAGTCCCCAAACAGTATTTTACAACAACATATGGGTTATGGTTGTGGAAATGCATAACAAACTGTTCAGCCCATTTTCTTTCTATGGCCCACTGTTATAAAAGCGCATGTGGGTTCAAATATTCAGTATACCTGAAGATGAGTTCTCTGAACGGTGTAGTTTCCATAATTGGTTCAGTTATGGGGGATTCTGCACCTCAGAGGCTCAGCAAATGAATCCTGGCATCTACAGTTTATTCTAGTCAAACTTTCACTCCAAAAATACATTAGTGTCTACCACATAAAGAATATTAGCTCATTTAGGAGAAATTGCATAACTATTATGGAGGGGTATCTCTTCTCCTATTACATTGTGAAAATGAAAATCTTGTTGCTAAAGTAGCATAAATACATTTTCGTGGCCAATGTTTCAAATTCCAAGGAGCACTTGTGAGTTCAAAGTGCTCCATCCACATGTAAATTAATTGCTTGAAGGGTATAATTGCTAAAATGGTGTCACTTCTGGGGGCTTATGCTGTTTTGGCCACTCTGGGGCTCTGCAAATGTAAAATGGCTCTCGCATTCTATTCCAGACAATTTTGGTCTCCTTCCATTTCGCCTCCTGCCCCATGACCATATTGTTTACGACCACATATTGCTGCATTTGGGAGAAGTTGCAAAACATTTACAGGGTTAATTTTCTCCTACTACTCCTTGTGAAAATGAGAAAGTTTGTGACTAAAGCAACATTATAGTGAAAGAAAATTTTTTTTCCTTTCTGCTTTTATTTCTGTGAGGCATCTGTAAGGCTACTTTCACACTTGCGTCGTTCGGCCTCCGTCGCAATGCGTTGTTTTGGAGAAAAAAAACACATCCTGCAAATGTGCCCACAGGATGCGTTTTTTTCCCATAGACTTGTATTGCCGATGGATTGCGACATACGGCCATACGTTGCGTCCGTCATGCACTGGATGCGTCGTGTCATGAAAAAACGTTCAAGGTAACATTTTTTCGTACGTCGGGTCCTGCATTTCCTACCGCGCACGTGCGGCTGGGACTCCGCCCCCTCCTCCCCGGGACTTTAGAATGGGCAGCGGATGCGTTGAAAAACTGCATCCGCTGCCCATGTTGTGCTGAATTTTCACAACGTCCTGCGGTACGTCGCGCCGACGCTTAGCGACGGCTCCGTCCCGACGGTAGTGTGAAAGAAGCCTAAGATGAAAAACTTTGACAGCAGTTTTTAATACTTTAACCCCTTTACCCCCAAGGGTGGTTTGCACGTTATGGGCCGGGCCAATTTTTACAATTCTGACCACTGTCCCTTTATGAGGTTATAACTCTGGAACGCTTCAACGGATCCCGGTGATTCTGACATTGTTTTCTCGTGACATATTGTACTTCATGATAGTGGTAAAATTTCTTTGATATTACATGCATTTATTTGTGAAAAAAATGGAAATTTGGCGAAAATTTCGCAATCTTCCAACTTTGAATTTTTATGCAATTAAATCACAGAGATATGTCACACAAAATACTTAATAAGTAACATTTCCCACATGTCTACTTTACATCAGCACAATTTTGGAACCAAAATTTTTTTTTGTTAGGGAGTTATAAGGGTTATTAGTTGACCAGCAATTTCTCATTTTTACAACACCATTTTATTTTAGGGACCACATCTCATTTGAAGTCATTTTGAGGGGTCTATATGATAGAAAATACCGAAGTGTGACACCATTCTAAAAACTGCACCCCTCAAGGTTCTCAAAACCACATTCAAGAAGTTTATCAACCCTTCAAGTGTTTCACAGGAATTTTTGGAATGTTTAAATAAAAATGAACATTTAACTTTTTTTCACAAAAAATTTACTTCAGCTCCAATTTGTTTTATTTTACCAAGGGTTACAGGAGAAAATGGACCCCAAACGTTGTTGTACAATTTGTCCTGAGTACGCCGATACCCCATATGTGGGGGTTAACCACAGTTTGGGCGCATGGCAGAGCTTGGAAGGGAAGGAGCGCCAATTGACTTTTCAATGTAAAATTGACTGGAATTGAGATGGGACGCCATGTTGCGTTTGGAGAGCCACTGATGTGCCTAAACATTGAAACCCCCCACAAGTGACACCATTTTGGAAAGTAGACCCCCTAAGGAACTTATCTAGAGGTGTGGTGAGCACTTTGACCTACCAAGTGCTTCACAGAAGTTTATAATGCAGAACCGTAAAAATAAAAAATCATTTTTTTTCACAAAAATTATCTTTTTGCCCCCAATTTTTTATTTTCCCAATGGTAAGAGAAGAAATTGGACCACAAAAGTTGTTGCACAATTTGTCCTGAGTACTCTGATACCCCATATGTGGGGGTAAACCACTGTTTGGGCGCATGGGAGAGCTCGGAAGGGAAGGAGCGCCGTTTGACCTTTCAATGCAAAATTGACAGGAATTGAGAATGGACGCCATGTTGCGTTTGGAGAGCCACTGATGTGCCTAAACATTGAAACCCCCCACAAGTGACACCATTTTGGAAAGTAGACCCCCTAAGGAACTTATCTAGAGGTGTGGTGAGCACTTTGACCCACCAAGTGCTTTACAGAAGGTTATAATGCAGAGCCGTAAAAATAAAACAAAAATTTTTTCCCACAAAAATTATTTTTTAGCCCCCAGTTTTGTATTTTCCTGAGGGTAACAGGAGAAATTGGACCCCAAAAGTTGTTGTGCAATTTGTCCTGAGTGCGCTGATACCCTATATGTGGGGAGGAACCAGCGTTTGGGCGCATGGGAGGGCTCGGAAGGGAAGGAGCGCCATTTGGAATACAGACTTAGATGGAATGGTCTACAGGCGTCACATTGTGTTTTCAGAGCCCCTAATGTACCTAAACAGTAGAAACCCCCCACAAGTGACCCCATATTGGAAACTAGACCCCCCAAGGAACTTATCTAGATGTGTTGTGAGAACTTTGAGCCCCCAAGTATTTCACTACAGTTTATAACGCAGAGCCGTGAAAATAAAAAAAAAATTTCCCCTCAAAATTATTTTTTAGCCCCCAGTTTTGTATTTTCTCGAGGGTAAAAGGAGAAATTAGACCCCAAAAGTTGTTGTCCAATTTGTCCTGAGTGCGTTGATACCCCATATGTGGGGGGGGAACCACCGTTTGGGCGCATGGGAGGGCTTGGAAGGGAAGGAGCGCCATTTGGATCGCAGACTTAGATGGAATGATCTGCAGGCGTCACATTGCGTTTGCAGAGCCCCTAATATACCTGAACAGTAGAAACCCCCTACAAGTGACCCCATATTGGAAACTAGACCCCCCCAAGGAACTTATCTAGATGTGTTGTGAGAACTTTGAGCCCCCAAGTGTTTCACTACAGTTTATAACGCAGAGCCGTGAAAATAAAAAATCTTTTTTTTCCCACAAAAATTATATTTTAGCCCCCAGTTTTGTATTTTCCCAAGGGTAACAAGAGAAATTGGACACCAAAAGTTGTTGTCCAATTTGTCCTGAGTACGCTGATACCCCATATGTTGGGGTAAACTCCTGTTTGGGCACACGGGAGAGCTCGGAAGGGAAGGAGCACTGTTTTACTTTTTCAACACAGAATTGGCTGGAATTGAGATCGGACGCCATGTCGCGTTTGGAGAGCCCCTGATGTGTCTAAACAGTGGAAACCCCTCCCAATTATAACTGAAACCCTAATCCAAACACACCCCTAACCCTAATTCCAACGGTAACCCTAACCACACCTCTAACCCAGACACACCCCTAACCCTAATCCCAACCCTATTCCCAACCGCAGATGTAATCCAAACCCTAACCCTAACTTTAGCCCCAACCCTAACTGTAGCCTTAACCCTAACTGTAGCCTTAACCCTAGTCCTAACCCTAGCCCTAACCCTAGCTGTTATGATCTGGTGGTTTAGGAGCAACATGAAACAAGCTCTGAAGGACGTGGTAACTGTACTGACCACAGTCCCTAAGCTCAACACAACATTAGAAGTAGCCGTGGAATGCTCCTAACTCTCCCTAGGCATCTCGTCACAGCCTAAGAGCTAACTACCCCTAAAGATAGAAGCAGGAAAGCTATCTTGCCTCAGAGAAAATCCCCAAAGGATAGATTAGCCCCCCACAAATAATGACTGTGAGTGGAGAGGGAAAAGACATACACAGAATGAAACCAGGATGAGCACAGGAGGCCAGTCTAGCTAAATAGATAGGACAGGATGGAATACTGTGCGGTCAGTATAAAACACTACAAAAAATCCACGCAGAGTTTACAAAAATTTCCACACCTGACTAAAGGTGTGGAGGGTAAATCTGCTTCCCAGAGCTTCCAGCAAGACAGAATTAATTCATACTGATAAGCTGGACAAACAAAGAAAGCACAGAACGGATAAGTCCACAATCTATGGACAGAAAAGAACAAGCAAAAACTTAGCTTTGCTGAACTGGTCAGGATAACAGGGAAATCCAAAGAGATGTGAATCCAACCAGGAACCATTTACAAGTGGCACTGGCTGAAAAAAAGAGCCAGGCCTAAATAGCAGAGCAGAAGAGACGATAAGTGGATGCAGCTGATGACAGCTAACTCCAAGGAGCAGCCATACCACTTGAAACCACAAGAGGGAGCCCAAGAGCAGAACTCACAAAAGTGCCACTTACAACCACCGGAGGGAGCCCAAGAGCGGAATTCACAACACCTAGCCCTAACCCTAGCCCTGACCCTAATGGGAAAATGGAAATAAATACATTTTTTTAATTTTTCCCTAACTGGGGGGGTGATGAAGGGGGGTTTGATTTACTTTTATAGCGGGTTTTTTAGCGGATTTTTATGATTGGCAGCCATCACACACTGAAAGACGCTTTTATTGCAAAAAATATTTTTTGCGTAACCACATTTTGAGAGCTATAATTTTTCCATATTTGAGTCATGTGAAGTCTTGTTTTTTGCGGGACGAGTTGAAGTTTTTATTGGTATCATTTTCGGGCACGTGACATTTTTTGATCACTTTTTATTCTGATTTTTGTGAGGCAGAATGACCAAAAACCAGCTATTCATGAATTTCTTTTGGGGGAGGCGTTTATACCATTCCGCGTTTGGTAAAATTGATAAAGCAGTTTTATTTTTCGGGTCAGTACGATTACAGCGACACCTCATTTATATCATTTTTTTATGTTTTGACGCTTTTATACGATAAAAACTATTTTATAGAAAAAATAATTATTTTTGCATCGCTTTATTCTGAGGACTATAACTTTTTTATTTATTTCCTGATGTTGCTGTATGGCGGCTCGTTTTTTGCGGGACAAGATGATACTTTCAGCGGTACCATGGTTACTTATATCTGTCTTTTTGATCACGAGTTATTCCACTTTTTGTTCGGCGGTATGATAATAAAGCGTTGTTTTTTGCCTCGTTTTTTTTTTTCTTACGGTGTTTACTGAAGGGGTTAACTAGTGGGACAGCTTTATAGGTCGGGTCATTACGGACGCATTACTAAATATGTGTACTTTTATTGTTTTTTTTTTTAATTTAGATAAAGAAATGTATTTATGGGAATAATATTTTTTTTTTCATTATTTAGGATTTTTTTTTTTAAATTTTTTTCCACACTTGGAAATTTTTTTTTAAACTTTTTTACTTTGTCCCAGGGGGGGACAATACAGATCGGTGATCTGACAGTTTGCACAGCACTTTGTCAGATCACCGATCTGTCAAAGAGCGCTGCAGCGTTACCAAGTGCGTGCTCTGAGCAGGCACTTGGTAAGCCACCTCCCTCCCTGCAGGACCCGGATGCCACGGCCATATTGGGAGGAAGGTAGGAGACTGCGGGGTTGCTGCAGGGGTCTCAGGGAAGCCCGCAGGGAGCCCCCTCCCTGCGTGATGCTTCAGTGCACCGCCGGAACATCGCGATCATGTTTGATCGCGGTGTGTCGGGGGTTAATGTGCCGGGGGCGGTCTGTGACCACTCCTGGCACATAGTGCCGGATGTCAGCTGCGATAAGCAGCTGACACCCGGCCGCGATCGGCCGCGCTCCCCCCGTGAGCGTGGCCGATCGCGCTGAACGTACTATTCCGTCCTTGGGAAGTAGGGTCCACCCCACATGGACGGAATAGTACGTCTAATGGCAGAAAGGGGTTAAGGCTCTGTGCACACATTCAGGATTTTTTGCGGTTTTTCGCGATAAAATCGCGAAAAAAATGCATACATTAACCATCCTATTATTAGAATGCAATCCGCATTTTTTTGTGCACATGTTGCATTTTTTTCCGTGGCGGAATCGAATTCCAGAAAAAAACCACAGCATGTTCATTCTTCGTGCGGAATCGTGGGGATTCTGCACACATAGGATTGCATTGATCCGCTTACTTTCCACATGTGGCTATGCCCACCATGCGGGAAGTAAGTGGATCATGTGCGGTTGGTACCCAGGGTGGAGGAGAGGAGACTCTCCTCTAGGCCCTGGGAACCATATACCTGTAAAAAAAAAAAAAAGAATTAAAATTAAAAATCATGATATTCTCACCTTCCGGCATCCCCAACAACCTTCCCGCTCCTCGAGATGCTTCTGTTCCCAGGGATGATTTGCGGCAATGACCTGTGATGACGTACCGGTCTCGTGAGACTGCTACGTCATCTGGGGTCATTGCCGCGAGGCATTACTGGGAACGGAAGCTGCTGGGAGCATCGCGAGGAGCAGGAAGGCTGCAGGGGATGCCGGAAGGTGAGAATATCACGTTTTTTTTTTTTTTTTTTAATTATTTTTAGCATTCTATCTTTTTACTATTGATGCTGCATAAGCAGCATCAACAGTAAAAAGTTGGTCACACTTGTCAAACACTATGTTTGACAAGTGTGACCAACCTGTCAATCAGTTTTTCAAGCGATGCTACAGATCACTTGGAAAACGCTAGCATTCTGCAAGCTAATTACGCTTGTAAAATTCTAGTGTTTAGCGGGAAAACGCATGCCAATTCCGCAGGCATTTTACACGCGGAACAGTTGCGCAATTGCCGCGGCAATTCCGGACATGTGCACATAGCCTAAGGGATGCAGTTTTAAAAAATGTATCACTTTTGGATGTTTTCCAATAAATAGGCCCCTCAAAGTCACTTTTAAAGTGATTAGGTCCTTAAAAAAAAACTGTTCTTAAAAAGTTCCCACAAAGCGACTGATAGCGGTCTTTTAGTGTATCCCGCATATTATTTGCCATAACCCCAACAATTGACACGTGCATAATAACAAAGCTATTTGTGTCTACTTACTAATGAAAACTTAAAAAAAAAATATGGCCATTATGTTGTGTGTGCATACAAGAATATGTTGGAAGGTAATACTGGTGAGGCTATACATGGGAGTAAAATTTAAACCAAATTAATTGTTATTGATGTACTTGAAGAATTCTAATACGGAATGCTACAATCCACCTCCAGAATCCCGGAGTGTCTATCAGCCATATCCTCTTTCTTCTCCTCTCGCTTCCTCAAACTCAATGTGGACAAATCTGAACTCATCATCTTTCCTCCATCTCATAGATCTTCCTCACCTAATCTATCTATCGCAATTAGCGACATCACGCTTTCCCCCCAATACCGGAAATCCACTGCCTCGAGTAACCATTGACTCTGCCCTGTCCTTCAAACCGCACATCCAAGCTCTTTCCACCTCCTGTCGCCCACAGCTGAAAAATATCTCCAGAATCCGTCCTTTCCTCAACCGTCAATCTACTAAAATGCTTGTGCATGTCCTCATCATCTCGCGCCTCGACTACTGCAACATCCTTTTCTGTGACCTTCCTGCTAACACCCTTGCACCTTTGCAGCCCATCCTTAATTCTGCTGCCCGACTAATTCATCTCTCTCCTCGCTACTCCTCCGCTTTCCCCCTCTGCAAATCTCTTCACTGGCTCCCATTCCCTCAGATTATCCAGTTCAAATTACTAATACTGACCTACAAAGCCATCCATAACCTGTCTACTCCATATATCTCTGAACTAATCTCCCGATATCTTCCCTCATGTAATATCTGGTCCTCCCAAGACCTCCTTCTCTCCTCCACACTTATTCACTCCTCACCCAACCGCATAACAAGACTTCTCCAGAATATCCCCCATCCTCTTGAATTCTTTGCCCCAACACGACTATCAACCACATTCTCATCCCTCAGACGGAACCTGAAAACCCACCTCTTCAGGAAAGCTTACAGCCTGCACTGACCCCGCTGCCTTCTCACCACTAAAGGAGCTACCGCCTCACCAACACTGGAGCTGCTGCAACCCTCAACCTATTGTCTCCTTCCCCACCATCTTGTAGAATGTAAGTTCGCAAGGGCAGGGTCCTCGCCGCTCTGTATTAGTGTGTAATTGTTGGTCTGCTTACTGTAAGTGATGTCTGTAATTTGTATGTAACCCCTTCTCATGCACAGCACCATGGAATCAATGGTGCTATATAAATTATTATTAATAATTAAAATAGCATCAATTAAACTTCTTCAGAGGACCAGATTTGTCCAGAGCATGCCCCAGGATAGGAAAGATGGTAGGTCTTCCCAACTGCCCATATACTGGTTGGTGTAACTGAGGGGCGAACCTTATACCCATGACGGTACCAGAACGTCTGTAGGAATATGTATTCTGTATAAAAAATAGTTATGCTCCAATATTAACACAATGCAATCAACAATAAATTCAGTTTGTTCCTGGGGAAAATTACTTAATTTTGCTAAGGAAATATTAGCTTTATTTAATCCTCTGTTTTAACTTGATGGGTCATTCTGATTACAGCTATACCAAATGTATCCATATATTATTTCTAAACACTCTTTTTTGGTGATTACTTTGTATTTCCGTTCATACTGCACCCACACACACAAATGATACACCATTTGAAAGGTAAACTTGCCCCCTTCAGCAAGAAAATAGCCAAACAAACCACACATAAACCTGCAGTAAGGAAAAACTGACCTGCAGGTGGCATCACACTACCCCAAAGCACACTACCACAAAGCTTGCCGAAGTTCTTGCCCAGCCTGCAAACACATTTGTAAACATGCACTGCTTTTTCGGTGATTACTTCACCCCACACACGCAAATAATACACCATTTGAAAGGTAAACTTGCCCTCTTCAGCAAGAAAAGACACAAACAAACCACACATTCACAATTTGATCAATAAATACAGTTTAAACATTCATTTTCAGAAACCTGCAGAAAAAAACAACCTGCAGGTGGCACCACAACCTCAAGACTTTTTTTAGCCTCTACTTATCAAGCCAATTTATTGTATTACCAATCTACATATATAAATACCTCTCTGTGTTCATCATCTCATTAAATATATTAACATTTGACCAGCTTGATTTTCCTGAAATTACCTGCGCCCCCGGCAACCAATGTAGGAAAATTTCGCACGGGCCAACTAGTATAGGTTTATTTTAATTTTGTTTACTTGTGTCCTAAAAATAATTGTTATTCTGTCACCATATTTTGAGAAATCCACAGTTCAGTTAAAATTTAACATGCATATAGATGCACTGCACAAACATTTTGAAGTGTATTTTATTCCACTAGCAAGTGATTTTTTTCAGATGTTTCAGTTCGAGGGAATCTTTGTCAGTTTTATCTGTGTAAGATGGTAAGCAAATAAGTGGCATGAACCTTCAGATTCAAGTCTCACTGGTCCATCAAAACTACTTCTGAACTGAATTGATGCCTGAAAACCATTCTAGCACTGAGTTGCCACCTTAAAAACACTTCTAAATTTGTTTTGGAAAGTTTATATTATTAAAAATGTATTCAAACGTGAAGTAGACATATCGTAAATATTAATTATTAATGGAAACCTGTCGGGTCCGATAACGCTATTAACCTACAGGTATAGGGTTAATCTGCAGATTAATAGCTTTATGAAGGTGCCTGAGTGCCATACGGAAAGTGCGGCAACTGGAAGAAAATCAATTTTATTTTGCCTGGGAGCCGGTGACTTTGTCTTGCCGGTGTGCCCGGAGCAATTACAGTCACTGCTCACAACACGGAGTGTCTTCTACGGAGTGGTGACTAATTCTTTATTTTCTCCCAGGTGCCACAGTTTCATTACTGCAGATTAATACTGCTAACAGATGTCACAGGCTCCCTTTAAATGGAAACTAACAGGTGATGCATACTGCCCAGTTCACAGTGGCATTTATCAGACACTGGCTGTATGATTGCAGCCAGGTATGTTTTACCCTGAAACGCTATTACTTATCCGAAAAGAACATACCTTAAAAGCATGGACCGAGTTGTGCTGGATATTAGTCAGACAGGGAAGTCCACGTTGGCTTCTCCCTGCCCGCTGCCAGTGACTCACAGGTCTCATCCTGTAAGTAAGTCAAGGCCAGTTTTTTTTCTGGGTAGTGATGTGGTTCATATTTAGCTTTTTGGGTGAATTGTCACCAGGTTGAATTTTCATTAGGCTTTCAGTTATATTTTTTGGGCATCGACTTTCCCACTTTGATGGCTACATAGCTAATGTCTTTGAAAAGATGGTGTCAGGATTGCTTTCATTGTATCAGTAAGTCTAAAAAACTTGAAATTCTTCCCATAATATGACAAGAGTCATTTGTGATCAAAAAGTAACCTTTTGGGGGCGTGGTTTGCCAGGGGAAAGGAGCAGACGTGTTCCATAGGAGCTCCTGCCAATTCCCCTAAAAATGCTACTTAAAGCTTACTAAAAGCTAGAATATCTGCCTCTAAACCCTGTCGGAACATAGCAGGAATGGGACCCTCAAGGAAAAACGCTGGCACAAGGAAGATATCTCCCTTACCGGGAGTGAAAAAGCAACTGCTAGTGTCTAATGGAGGACGGCTCTCCTCGGGAGAAAGGCAAAGTAGTCCCGCATCTAACCGACAGCATCCCAGCAAACACTTGGAGGAGCAGAGACCTAAAATACAGCCTAAGAAGACCCACAAGAACATTCAGCCTTCTACAGACAAGAAAACCGAAAATTCGGGGACAATCACAGGTGCCAATGCGAGAGACAGGACAGCGGTGGAGAAGCACATAGCGAGGACTCGGCGGATGGATACTAAAGCCGACTCCCCATGGTTGCCTAGAAGAGGAGCGCTTCTCCCTGCAGCAGCCGCGACTCTGGAAGGAGTGAGTCGGAAGAACCGGCGGATTGCAACGGGGCCGCAGATCGCCCGGACACAGCTGACAGGAGACGGTGAGAGCCGGCGGGACCGAAGTGCATTGAACAGCGGGGGGATCTCTCCGGCGCCCGGAACTCATATTAGCAGCCTCAGACATGACGCGCCGGAGTTCGTCCCTGCGAAGGAGGAAGGGAGTGTGTCCGGGATGTCAGCTGATGGAACTGACGAAGAACGCAGTGAGTTACAATGGAGAGAGAGGGGTGGAGGAGCTGGGACACAGGGCAGGCGGCTTATTAATAAGCCAGAGGCTTTCCCAACACCTACTGCAGCACTGGAGCTTAATAAACTATACAATGTGCAGGAGTTTGAGTCCCTCAAATCACCGCTACCCTCCCTCAATAAGGCAGAGACTTTATTTATAGAGCTCGGAATCCAGCTTAATACCACCAATGATATCCTCCCTTTAAATAAGGAATGCTCTTTAAGTGGGAGTAAACCCCTTCCAGATGGTGAAGCGCCAAGACTAACTGGAAAGCAGTCACAGGCGTGGATTGATTCGTGCACCTCATATTTTATGGAGAGGATTAATTCGGTTGTCAGAGAGAAACCTGACCAGTCGTCTAAAGATTACAGAGACACTGATAGGAATTTACAAACAAATGACAATACTAATACCTCTCATTTAGTCCCTGACTTGACTATTCTGTCAAAGAGTGAGGAAAGCTTTGAAGCTGCAAAGCGTGAGGACTCTTCAATTTACTCTGACCAAGAGGATAATAATTCCTTTAGTGAATTTGATTCTGAGGACACCACCTACTCAAATTTTCAGTCTGAGGAGTTTGGTTACACTGAGGACTCAAACTGCTCAAGGAGATCATCAAAAGATTCAAGTACCAGCGGCTTGGTACAGGAGCAATCATACTCTGAGGCTACCGATTTCTCACTAATAGACAACATTTTAGCCTCTGATGAACAACCCTCAGAGAGTTTTTTGGTCAATTTAGCTAAGGCTCTCCTAACCTCTATGAGCTTAAAAGGAGCTCAGACCTCTGAGAAATTTATTAAGAACCTCTTCAAAGACACTTTCTCACAAATCAGTACCACCCCACACTCTGATATGAATAAAGCTCCGAAGAGATCTCTATACACTCAAAAAAGTCCGGTCCCTCAGAATACTCATCGGGAGGCAGCAAAAGATGTAGAGGGCGTCTCCGGGTGGTCGGTCCCATTGGATTATTTAGAGACTGAAGTGGCTGCATTCAGGATTGGACTAGCTAATTTCGAGAACTTTAAAAGGAAAAATAACTTGAAAATTCGTGGGATTCCGGAATCAGTAAAAAAATCGCAACTGGGAGGTTACGTCTCCTCTATGATCCTCCACCTGTTCCCTGAAACTCAAGGGAGAAATCTGATTCAAAAAATTTTCAGAATTCGAAGACCATCTTCTCTACCGCCGAACATAGCTGCAGATGTGGTCGTCTCTTTTTATCCCAACTGGCTGAGAGATTCACTGCTTAACGTCACGAAAGAATCAAGGTTCCTCTCCTCTCTGTATGGCCATTTAGCCTTTTACAGAGACTTATGTAGGGACACTGTACAAAAACGTAAGATGTTTCAACAAACTACCCAAAGACTGCAACAAGCTGGAATCCGGTATAATTGGCATCAGTATTCTAATCTGAGGTTCTACTACGCATCGAAATGGAACGTTTTCTCTTCCTCGGCAGAAGCAGCTGTCTTCCTGAACCAAGCAGGCGTGGTCTTCTCCGGGTCTTCGCCTAGTCCCACTTCCTCAACTTAATACAAACCTTAGTTAAAAATTCCGAAATTTTTTTTTCTTTTTCTTTTTTATACAGATATTCTACATTATAGCATTTAAAAGAACCGAACTTTTCGCCCAATAGGTCTGAGTGTTATCTTTGATGACCCAGACGCAACAGGCCTTCTTATAATATTATGTATCTCTCTGGTCAACTGATATAGTCTTAGATGTTACAGATGCTAACTTTTGTGAATTATGCGTAGTTTTTTTTTTTTCTTTTTTAAAAAAAATCCAACTCTTTTTAGGTAACGATCTTAAGCTATAACGCAGCGACAGAGTGCCAGAGCTGAAATTATCTAATTTTTCATAGCATTTTAATGAGAAGTCATACAATACTAACTGTGTATTTATCTTTGATTATGCTAATAGAGTACAATAGCAACTTTTTTTTCTTTTTCCTTCAGGTATTGCATATAAGTTCCAGATATTATATTTATACCAAGTATTGTATATGTGCCTGTCTCCCCTATTGCTATAGGGGTTCAATTTTTCCCTTCTTCAAATCCCACCCTTTCCCTTCCCTTCCTGTCTTTCCCTTTCTATAAGTTAAAGTTCAATAAAAACATATAAACAAAAAAAAAAAGTAACCTTTTATTTAATCAACTGCAGAATCCTGGACATCGGTTCCATATGTTACCAAGGCGGCATCAAGTCTCCCTAAAATGACGGAGAAGACTAGGAGTCCTCTAATGGAGATATTAAGTGTCACCCTGGAGATCCTCTGTGTGCTGACTGGAGAGGTGAGGGCTTCTCGAAATGTCTCAGGGATCTATCAGTGGTTGGTGCCACACCAGTTGTGAATTGAATCTGAGTATTAATTCTAGATAATTTTGATAAAAACATAGGGAATCTGAATTCAGGCTGTAGCGCTTTAATTTGCAGTTGGGTATTTAAATCTGAGACCAGTTTTAGGATCTATAAAGTAATTATGACTACACAATTTGAAAAGGAAGAGGATTAATTGTAATGAGCAGGAGAATCGCGGCCTGGGAGGAGCAGAGTACACTACCTGCAGGTACGGTAACGGGAACTTCACTGGCGTCTGTGGGGGAGAGAAGTGCCTACAGAGCTTGGGATACAAGGGTGTGGATATCGCTAGCATAGAATGGGAAGTGCTATCAAAATGATAGTGGCTCGTATTTCCATCAAGGTCTACATTGGAAACAAACAAATGGTGTATCCAACAGAATTAACACAGGAAGGTTAAGTAGGTTGTGATTGTGGTTTTTGCCTGAAATATGCCATTACGGATCTCTATATTGTAACTACCAATGTTTACATGATCTTGTAGGATTCTGTAATAATGAAAAAGTGTAGCGAATGGGTGAAAACGCAGTCACTGATACACAGGAAAAGGAATTACAAGAAGATCCTAGACCTCACCAACAAGATCATTGAGCTGCTGACTGCAGAGGTGAGCGCTGCAGGGAATACGGGGATATATTCTACCATCACCCTAGGCTTTGGATAATTACTCATTGTGTGTGTCAGGTTCCTTTTAGATATGATGACGTCACTGTCTATTTTACCATGGAGGAGTGGGAGTACTTAGAAGAACACAAGGATCTGTACAATCATGTCATGATGAAGAATGGCCAGTCCCCTATGGCTCTGGGTAAGTTTACAAGTAGTGATGGTTGTTCAGCAAATATACATAGCTATTATTGGAAATAAGAAATGGGCAGTGTTCCAGAAGATATTGAAAAAGTGGGGTACTATATTGCTCCCATATTTGTGGATTGAGATGGGTCAATAAATTACCCACTTTTTTATCACCATTCATCATCCTTTTGAAGAATGCGGAGTGGTTGGGCACTGTGCTTTTTTTAATTTTTCAGTTATTATTGGTGGTAGCTTCTGAAAAGCCAGGTGACATTGTTGCTTTCTACATCTTGAAATGGGTTTACAATAATGTGTAGTTGTCCATTATCGGAGAGTAAAGGAGTAATGTCTTCTACATGGTTTAAAGGGAACCTTGCCACTAGGAAAATGCCGTCCAATCTGCAGGCACCATGTTATAGGGCAGGAGGAGCTGAACAGATTGTTATATAGTTTTGTGAGAAAAGATTCAGCGTAACCTGTGATTTCTTCATTTAATTCTCTGCTCTTTCTGAGAGATTTATTCCAATGGGCGGTCCTGTCAGTGACTGACAGCTTTCTTTATCAGTGTGCATAAATTTATAGCTGTCAGTCACTGATGGGACCGCCCACTGGACCAAAGATCCCAGAAAGAGCAGAGGTGAAAATGATTAAATCACAGATTATACTGAATCTTTTCTCACAAAACTATATAGCAATCTAGAGGAGGGAGGATCAGGGAGTTTCCACGTAATGATGATTGCAGTCGACTGGGGCTGAATCTGATGAACCACAGGTGGGTGCCGATCCTGCTGGTGAGCACAGCTGTAACAGAAGAGGAAAAGGATCTTAACGGCACTGCAACCAGGTAAAGTGAAAAAAAAAATCTTTATTTAGGCATAATTAAGCAATACGAAATCCCATAAAAAGAATAAGAAAACAGCGGCACTCACCAATCATGGACCCGTAGAAGTGCTATCCGCACGAAACGGCCGTCGTCCTCCTGTACTCCCCGCACCCCTGTAACTTCTTAGCAAGAGACTGTATTAATCTGTACATGGATTAAGTACTGCGCATCAGCAAATTGGTGAGTGCCGCTGTTTTCTTATTCTTTTTATGGGATTTCGTATTGCATTACTCGCACACAGCTGAGCACCAAAAACCGATTGCACACTAATGTTGGCACGTGAAGGAGAAATGTGATCGCAGGATTGCAAGTTTTCGTGCTGCTGAGTAGCTGGTCCGAGTGCCATTCCAATTCTGGAGATTTCTACGAGATAATTAAGCAATAGTTAAAAACAAAGGACAGTGAATTAAAAATACATATAGCAATCTACTCAGCCTGGCCTGCTCAAGGGTTTTGTGGGCCCCAGACGAAAGAGTCTCAGTGGGCCCCTTTAATACATACCATGAATCATTATGCACAGATACAGCAGAGAAATTTAGGTATAGTGCAATGCCAAAGATTTCACTACTACATTGTAGTATAATGCACAGCCCATAGTCATCCATGTAGTGTAATTAACAGCCTTTAGTCATCCATGTAGTATAATGCACAGCCCATAGTCATCCATGTAGTATAATGCACAGCCCATAGTCATCCATGTAGAATAATGCACAGCCTTTAGTCATCCATGTAGTATAATGCACAGCCCATAGTCATCCATGTAGTATAATGCACTGCTCATAGTCATCCATGTAGTATATAATGCACAGCCCATAGCCCTCCATGTATTGTTATGCATGCCCCATAGTCATCCATGTAGTATAATGCACAGCCCATAGTCATCCATGTAGTATAATGCACAGCCCATAGTCATCCATGTAGTATAATGCAAAGCTCACAGTCATCCATGTAGTGTAATGCACAGTCCATAGTCATCCATGTAGTGTAATGCACAGCCCATAGTCATCCATGTAGTATAATGCACAGCCCATAGTCATCGACGTAGTATAATGCAAAGCTCACAGTGATCCATGTAGTGTAATGCAAAGCTCACAGTGATCCATGTAGTGTAATGCACAGCTCATAGTCATCCATGTAGTGTAATGCACAGCTCATAGTCATCCATGTGGTATTATGCACACCCCGTAGTCATTCATGTGGTATAATGCACAGCCCATAGTCATCCATCTGATATAATGCACAGCCCATACTCATCCATGTAGTACTATGGCCACCGTGTACTCAATGATTTAAAAAAAAACAAAAAACCTTCCCTCGCTCCCCCGTTGTGCGCCGTCCTCTTCTGAAGCTGTTAGCTGACTTCAGCCTGCAAGCAAAGGCGGCACATGACGTCACTGCCATGCACCCTCTGTCACATGCATGCTGACGTCATCTGTTGGCCTCTGATTGGCCGGCACCTTGTAATGGCCCACACGGAATCGATGGGTCAGTGCGCCGTGATACAGTTTAGCTGAATGTGCGTCCAAGGATGCACATCCAGCTGAAGTATTTTCTTGCTTCAGCGAGACTGGTCACAACAGCGATTGGCTCCCCCCACGTTTGTCCGCACTCCTGACAGATGCCCAGATGTACTGGATGGTGACGCCGGCCCTGCTACTCAGCTCCCTCGGCTCTACAACAAGATTCCTGCAGATTGGACTGCATTTTCATGGTCACAGGTTCCCTTTAGGCCTGATTAACATTTTTCTTAATAAACTAATAACAATTGTACATATCTCCCTACCAGATACTACTGAAAGCCAAAAGGTCCCAACAGGAAATCATATTGATGTTATAACAAGAAAACATTTTGGTGTGCCAGAAGAATCCACCAATTCACAAGCCTCCCAGTCTGAGGACAAAAAGATCTGCCATTCAGAAGCACATTTGTCATCTGTCTTCAGTGATAGAAAAAATGTCATACTAGATAAACAGTATGATGTTACCTCGCCCAATTCCCAGTCAGCAGGGGAATCCGTCTCTTGTAATAGACTAAAATCTGACAGCAGTTTCTTTTTGAAAGAGAATAGTTCCAACCAAGCAAAAGAGAAGGAGCAAGCATTACTGGAGAAACCATTATGTGCTCAGGATTCCCAGGAAGATCTCCTTTTACTTAATATAAAAGAAGAACAAAGTTCATGTGAGGAAGATTTTACTGATATAGAAACTTTAACAGTTACCGATCTTGAAGAAATAGACCATGCATCTCCTGCCAAAGACTCAGACTACATTAGGAGTCCACACGTTACAAGAACTTCCAATTCTCCAGGCCCTAACCAAGAATGTAGTGAAATAGAATACACACAGGGTCCATCAGGTGGTAACTTCATGGACTCAGATATAATATCCTTAAATGGTGAACAGATACCCCAATGTTCTTATTGTTTAAAGGCATTCAACAACGATACACAACTTAATTTGCACATAAAGAGTCACAAAAATCAGAAAACATTCACGTGCTCAGAATGTGGAGAATGTTTTTCTAAAAAATGTGAGCTTGTGACACATCGTAGCGTTCACATGGGAGAAAAACCCTTTGCCTGTCCAGAGTGTGGGGAACAGTTTGCCAATTGTGCAAATGTCATTGCCCATCAAGCGATTCATAAACAACCAATATCTATGGATACTGACCCATTGCTTGCTCAGAAAGATGAAGCTTCAGTTTTATGCTCAGACTGTGGAATGAATTTTAAAAGCGGCAAAGATTTTTCTGACCATCAAAAGAGCCACAAGCCAGAGAAAATATACGTATGCCCTGTGTGTGGTAAAGATTTCACAACAAGAGGACATCTTAGTAACCACAGTAGAATTCACTCCGGGGGGAAACGTGGTGTGTTCTCTGAAAGTGAAGAACGTGCTCCACAAACACGAAAGAGACCATTTATATGCTTTGGATGTGGTAAATGTTTCCCAAGTCGTTCCCATTTAGACAGACATGAAAGAATCCATACAGGAGAGAAACCATTCTCATGTTCTGAATGTGACAAGCGATTTACCGACCGTTCTGGCCTGGTGATACATCAAAGGATACATACCGGAGAAAAGCCATATTCATGTAATGACTGCGGTAAATGTTTTCGAGATCGCTCCGGACTTGTCGTCCATCAGAGACATCACACTGGACAGCAGCCATTCAGGTGCCTTAAGTGCGGAAAGTGTTTTCACAATAGGGCACGGCTGGAACGACATGGAGGCGTTCACAAGACAGAAGAATTACATCATTGCCCAGAGTGTCATCAGCCTTTTACAAGTGTTTCTGCCGTGACTACTCATTACAGAAGTCACTTTGGAGAACACCTTAGTGATCAGGCCATTGAAAACATCGCTTTTCAATCCCTTCATCGAGGCCAAACAAGGTATAATAGAACAGAGAAGTCGCAACATGTCCACCCTGAAGGTGTTACCAGTGCAGAGTTAGATCAGGAGGCTCATCCCACTGAAATGGTTTCAACTTCTAGAAAGTGTAGAAAGTTACCTCTTGCTCGTACTTTTCTGGTGCATAAAAGAAGATGAACTGAAAGCAAAATATTTTCCTGTTCTCAATGTGATGAGTCTTTTTTAGATCTTTCAAGTTATAATTCACATGAGCAACAACACCCCGGGGAAGAGCCAAACAAATGTCCAAAATGTGGGAAATGTTTTGTTTTGAAAGGTTACCTAATTAAACACTTAGAAACCCATGCGTGATATGTTTTCTGTGAATTAATGGACTCCCTGTGTCTATTGGGTATTTAAAGGGAACCTGTCACCCCCAAAATGGAAGGTGAGCTAAGCCCACCCGCATCAGGGGCTTATCTACAGCATTCTGTACTCCACAAGTGACAAAGTGGGGGAGGGAATATCCGGGTACGGTCATGGGCTCTGTAAAATCCCGATAGCAGTAAGCAACTAAGATTTTTCCCTTCTCCCATGACATGTTGATTGACACCCCCGCTTTTTCCCGCTGTGGAATGGGCCTTCAAGTTTTCAGGAACCGACCTATTACTAGAGGTGTATGCTAAGCTAATGGCATCCTTATTTCATCTAGCTATGGTCTCCCTTGTAACACCAAGCTCCTTCCTGATCCCCTGGAACAACACGAATAAGGCTTCACTCTTCTTCCATTGTCTTGTCCTGTATAGGTACTGTATCAAGGCCCTCTTAACATCTAATGTGTGAAGTCTGTGTTCCTCTGCAGTCTTTGGTTTTCTACAGGAGGGAAGAACCACTTCCTGAAATTTTGAGGCAACCTTGGGGAGATAAGCCAGATCTGGCCTCAAAACTACTCTATCATCCGATATCTGCATAAATCGATAATTAATGGATAGAGCCTGTAAATCACTAACCCTGTTGGCTGATGTCAGAGCCACTAACCTCACTATCTATAGTGTTAGTATTTTAGCTGGCACTTCATGTAGGGGCTCAAAGAGCGATTTTGTTAACGCTTAAAGGACTAGATTTAAGTCCCAAGGAGGCATCTTTGGAGCTTGAATTGGTCTTGACCTATGACATGCCTTAATAAACCTAACCACCCATTTATCTGCCTCCAGGTTATAGTTGTATAGCACTGCTAAGGCCGATACCTGCACCTTAAGGGTGCTGGTGGCTAGGCCCATCTCCTTACCCCTGAAGAAACTCTAATACTGTATGGTTCTGATTGGAACCTTACTTCCAACAGTCTGCCCTGAAAAAAGCTAAAAACTAAGACCATATTCTTCCATATATCCTAGTCCTACAGGAATTCTACAATGCATTAGGGTAGCAACTAACGCCGGGGAGAATCCTTTCTGTGTTAATAGTGCCCTCTGAAAATTCAGGCTGTCAAATGTGTAGTCCCGGATGGCCGCTGACGTTCCTGGTGCGCTACCTCATTGGGAAGCACCGGATAGCCACCGGATATCCATCCTGCGTCCCGCGCATGCGCAGACCCAGTCGGCCTCGCTTTCTGGTGCACTTGTCACCAGGGCACACCGGCTCCATCCAGCGTCCCCGGCACATGCACAGACTCAGAAGCAAGTCCCGCCACATTTCGCTGGGCGCGCCTGGAGCCCACAGCGCGCGCAGACCCGGGACCTCGTGTCGGCCAGAGACCATTATAGCTGGCTGTCACTCAGTGCCGAGGATGTGATTACAGCCACCAAAACCATGCCAACCCATCCCTATGACTGAAAATCCTAGCCTGCCGGGAAGAATAAAGTTAATTTCCTCCCGGCAGCACAGTTCTAAGTGCGAGCACGGCACGGTGTCAGAACACTGTTACCCTGCAGAATAACCCCATATCTGCAGGTTAATAGCGTTATTTTACAAGATAGGTTCCCTTTGTTAAAGTCATCCATTTATTTATTCAGCATACTCCCAAATCTAAACTGCTGACTCCGCTGGGTTCCTAACAATTTGAAATCAGATTATTGCTGGGAAGTTTTTAGTCAAATAATACGTAAAGGGAATCTGCCACAAGTTTTTTTTGCTATTCCATCTGAGAGCAGCATGATGTATGGGGCAGAGACCCTAATAACATAGTTAGCAAGGCCGAAAAAAGACATTTGTCCATCCAGTTCAGCCTATATTCCGTCAGATTAAATCCCCAGATCATGGTCCTTCTAAAGAACCTAATAATTGTATGATACAATATTGTTCTGCTCCAGGAAGACATCCAGGCCTCTCTTGAACACCTCAACTGAGTTCGCCATCACCACCTCCTCAGGCAAGCAATTCCAGATTCTCACTGCCCTAACAGTAAAGAATCCTTTTCTATGTTGGTGGAAAAACCTTCTCTCCTCCAGACGCAGATAATGCCCCCTTGTGCCCGTCACCTTCCTTGGTAGAAACAGATCCTCGGAGAGATATTTGTATTGTCCCCTTACATACTTATACATGGTTATTAGGTCGCCCCTCAGTCATCTTTTTTCTAGACTAAATAATCCTAGACTAGCGATGCAGTAATTGTGATAAAATAACTTTGCTCTGCTGCAGCTCTGAAAGGGAGAGTGTCAGCATGTTTTTGCTATGTAATCTGAGGACAGCATCATATAGGGGTGAAGATACTGAATTCAGCGATGTTTCACTTATTAAACTGTGTGCTGATGTTTACTTACAATGTAGGTTTTATCAACCGGGCATTATCACTGCCTGCACTACAGTTCACACACCTGCCAGAACGACTATGCTCCCTCCACTGACAATGTACATAGAGAGCTGTGGTATGGGCAGGGTCAGCTTTCTGGAATCTGGTATGTCTAAAAACTCAGAACTGCTGCACCCAGTACACTAATTGATACATCATTGGAATCAAGGTCTCTATTCCAACATTATGCTGGTCTCAGATGAGGTAGCAAAAACCTGCTGACAGATTTCATTGCTGAGCCATATATAAGCCCGTCCACACCAGCGATTGCCTGATTTCTGTGTACACTGTATATTGTCAGAAAGCTGCTAATCAGTGCTGGGGTTACACAAATTAACCTGACTGTCTGCACGAGACACGTAGTCCTGCAGTGATAATCTCCTGCTGATAAAACACTGATTTTTTTTTTAAAACATCACACAGCCTAAGTGACACATCCCTGGAATCAGGGTCTCTGCTCCTACATCATGCTGCTCTCAGATTACACAGCTTAAACTTGCTGACAGATTCTCTTTACTCATACTGGGCATACACTCAGGTTGTGTACCTAGTGTTGTACTATATGTTAATTCCTATTCTGAGTGGTGAGTTGTGTGGTGTTTTTTTCAGTGTTACATACAGTTGTGTTCAGAAGCATTTGGATAGCGGCACAATTTTCACAATTTTGCCACTTTTGACAAGTACAAATGTTTTCATACAAAGCCATCAAAAGGACATGGAATTACAGGGTTTGTCTCTATTCTGTAGAAATTGAAAATTGCAAAAAGCTTGCAAAGAAAAAGCAACTTTGAAATTCACCGCTTTGTAAAAATCCACTTTATTTTCAAGAATTAAAGGACTTTTAATTCAGTAGTTTCAAACACAATATCTCAAATACAGATATCATAGTACGATACCAAAAATTAGTCCCAGAAAAATTGTATACCAGGACCACACTGAATGGTATCCTATGGAGCTCCCTCAAAGTATCCAAACACCAGAAACTGGAGCAAAAAAAGACAAAATATATATATCATAAAATAATAAACTCCAAGGACAAAGGTATGGAAATTTAGCTGTCTCATATAGCCCAAACAGATATCTAATTCAAATAAAGTGCCTAGTGCATATAATTTAATCCATAGCCTAAATGGTCACATAAGTCTCAAGAGCTAAAGTTCCATTGTATCAAACAGCCATGTGGCTAGTATAATCTAAGCAGTGAAAGACCTGAGACCACCCGTAGATCTTACCCATATCCTTGTCAATAGGGATACCCACGCGCCCCTACGCGCGTTTCACAACAGCTTCCTCAGGGGACAAAAATGTCGTCCACAACTGCCAGGAAAATTGTTCGGGATGCAAAGAAAAACCCACATATAACATCAGCTGAAATACAGGACTCTTTGAAAACTAGCGGTGTGGCTATTTCAAGATGCACAATAAGGAGGCACTTGAAGAAAAATGGGCTGCATGGTCGAGTTGTCAGAAGAAAGCCATTACTGTGCAAATGCCACAAAGTATCTAGCCTACAATACACAAAACAGCACTGAGACAAGCCTCAAAACTTCTGAAACAAGGTAATTTGGAGTAATGAGATGAAAATTGAACTTTTTGGCCACAACCTTAAACGTTACATTTGGAGAGCGGTCAACAAGGTGTATGATGAAAGGAACACCATTCCTACTATAAAGCATGGAGGTGGATCGCTGATGTTTTGGGGATGTGTGAGCTACAAAGGCACAGAAAACTTGGTCAAAGTTGAAGGAAAGATGAATGCAGCACTTTATTAGCAAATACTGGAGGCAAATTTGCACTCATCAGCCCTGAAGCTGCACATGGGACGTACTTGGATGTTCCAACATGAGAATGATCCAAATACAAGGCCAAGTCGACTTGTCATTGGCTACAGCAGAACAAAGTGAAGGTTCTGGAGTGTCCATCTCAGTCTCCTGACTAGAGATGAGCGAATTTGCTCGGGTTCCCTCTTATTCGGCAGTCACAACACCTGCATGGAGAGCCCAACACACAGGCTCTCCATGCATATGCTGTGACACAGCCGTGACACATGCAACTGCGGCTGATCGGCCAGCGCAATCCAGGAAGCCAGGCTCCCTCTGCAACTTGCCGAATAAGAGGGAACCCGAGCAAATTCGCTCATCTCTACTCCTGACCTCAATATCATTGAGCCACTCTGGGGAGATCTCAAGCGCGCAGTTCATGCTAGACAACCCAGGAATTTACAGGAACTGGAGGCTTTTTGCCAAGACGAGTGGGCAGCTTTACCATCTGAGAGAAAGAATAAAGAACCTAATCCACAACTACCACAAAATACTTCAAGCTGTCACTGATGTTAGAGGGGGCAATACACAGTAATATGAAATGGGGTATGTGAACTTTTGATCAGGGTCATTTGGATGTTTTGCATTGTCATTATGATTTAAAAAGAGAAAACACAGTAGTTTGACAATAAATGGCTTCACCCAACCACTAACCATGAGTGGAGAAAAAGTTTTGGTGTTATCGTTCATATTCTGTGAAAAAAGGCCAAGAAAGCAAAAATTCTGCCGGGATATGTAAACTTTTGAGCACAACTGTATATGTTTTTGTAATACTGCCTGCATCTCATCAGTGCTGTGGTTCCTATATGGTCAGCAGTCTGATGATGGCTGGTTAACAACAACTCCCAGGATCTCTTTACTATTGTTAAGGACGTACTGGAAATTCTAGGTTCAAGTAATACAATTATATATGGGGCTGACATGATATTACAATTGATCGCGGTACTAAGCTTAGTTCTGTATGAATGGTATTGATGGTGGTTCTGGCACTGCATTCTTGTACGCACGGTGGTTCTGGCGCTGCATTCAAGTGGTGATGATGGTTTTGACTCTAAACTCTTGTATTGACATTAGTTGTGATCTTGTACACATGTAGCAATCCAAAACGGGCTTCATGGCTATTTCACAACTTAAAAATCCTCAAAACTTAAAGTTTTGAGATCATGAAAAGGATTTTGCAAGGTTCTGTTCCAAAAGATCATTGTAAGTTAGTGTATGTTCACAGATATTTTTTAGAGCAGAAACTGAGCAAAATACAGTATCTCCAAATCCTCCTCAAGCAAGTTTTGGTGATGCATTCATGTAAATTCCCCTTTAAATTTTTTGTGGCCTTTGAGATTGATTTAGCCCTTGGACCAAAAAATGTTGTGCACCCCTGCTTTAGAGTCTGCGAATGCCACTCTGAAGTTGTTCAGACTACTGGATCCAGCCAGTTTCAGTCCCCCTGCTCTTCTCCAATACTGCAGAGGTAAAAAGCGGCCTCTGCTAGAAACATGGAAGAGCGCTCAGTTCAGTCCAGCAGTACAAAAAACAGAATGTGGCTCCTTCATATTTACGGTATGTACTGCATATGACTGGGAGTGCAAAATTCACAGCTGGTGGAGTCTGAGCACAACTCTAATCTCTTACGGCCTGTGCCTGCCATATTTCCATATTTGTTGTGTGTAAGTGTCATATTCTGAGACATCAACATGGCAACTCATAGTACATGTGGGAATTTTTTTTTACTCCAGTTACTTTTATACTAATTGAAAAAAAATGTTCATATTACTAATCATTAATACATTAATCAGTACTCTTCTTCTGAGGACATGGAGGAATTATTTTGTGCTGAAAGAAGTACAATGCATATGGAAGAAGGGAAGGTGACGTACACTCCAGGAAGAGATATTTGGAGGTCTATAGTCCAGTAAAAACTTGTATTTCCCAGAAACTAAAATACACAGAATCTAATGCATCGAAAAACAAGCTTGGCTGTCTCTAATGAGTTCACATGCAGATTTCCATTTGACCAATAGGTGACTAAAGACATTAGATTAGCTGTTTGGTGCTAGCCTTCAACGGACAGTTTGTTCGACTGCCATGTGGGCAGGCTATCCCATATACAGGAGTATTTGTTCGGCTGTGTTCTCTTTGAAAAAGCCACCGTCTGACAAACTGGCCAGAGGTTTATGTCCAAGAGAACATGGCAGTCTGAAATTGGATCATCATTTTCCCTATCAGCTGTTGTGGCCACCATATACATTAGACTGTTGACCAAACCCCTTGATATCAGCTGACATTATTCTGTGTATGGGGGCGTTAAATCTTGGTCAGAGATTCCAAGAATTGACAGAAACATTTCAAAGAAAACAACTTTATTATTCAAAGGTTCTTCCCAAGTCAAAGATCCTATAGGTTTCAAAAGTCTTGGGGAAAACCGCTTCCTTTATTTATTAATTACAAATTTCACTTGCACTTGTGTCACAAGATCAACATTTTGCTGGTTGGTACAACTTGTAGAATATCTGAGGAACACACATCGTTTCCAAAAAGCCACAGGATTTGTAGCAATCGTCTTGGCTGCAAGATGTGCCCTGTGGTTTAAAATGTGGCCCTGAGGCAATGTATCCAAATCTAAGTTCTTCTCTTTCCCATTCCAGGGAGAATATATTTATGGACTTACGTTAGACAATTTGATTGAGAAGCCAATGAACAAGAAGAAATATCTTCCAGAAGCCAAAATCTTCAAAAGGCAAATGTCCTTTCGTCCCTCAGAAAGCTAGCCTCTTCAGCGATGAGGAAGGCGTACAATGGAGCTTATCCTAAGAGAGGAAAAGGCAAAAACATTCTTCTTAATCAGGACTGTTCAAACTTGGATAAACAATGATGCTAAAAGAGTAGAAAGCAGAATCTCCAAATTCCTCTGGTGGCAAAAAAATAATAGAACCAGGGGTGTTGTGAATTCTGTGGCTGAATTCACTCCTGTGGTCACAAGTGGTACTGCAGCTTCTGAGCTTCCTCCCTCAGGTGTTCTGGTGAGCTCGTTAACTGCTTCATTACTTAACTCCGCCTGATGCTGCTATCCTTGCTCCTTGTCAATGTTTCAGTGTTGGATCTGAGCTTCTCCTGATTGTTCCTGTGACCTGCTGCTCTGTATAGCTAAGTGCTTTTTGCTTTTTTGTTGCTTTTTTTTCCTGTCCAGCTCGTCTTTTGTTTTGCTGGAAGCTCTGAGACGCAAAGGGTGTACCGCCGTGCCGTTAGTTCGGCACGGTGGGTTTTTTTTTGCCCCCTTTGCGTGGTTTTGCTTTAGGGTTTTTTGTAGACTGCAAAGTTTGCTTTACTGTCCTCGCTCTGTCCTAGAATATCGGGCCCCACTTTGCTGAATCTATTTCATCCCTACGTTTTGTCTTTTCATCTTACTCACAGTCATTATATGTGGGGGGCTGCCTTTTCCTTTGGGGAATTTCTCTGGGGCAAGTCAGGCCTATTTTTCTATCTTCAGGCTAGCTAGTTTCTTAGGCTGTGCCGAGTTGCCTAGGTAGTTGTTAGGCGCAATCCACAGCCGCTTTTAGTTGTGTTTAGGATAGGATCAGGTGTGCAGTCTACAGAGTTTCCACGTCTCAGAGCTCGTTCTTGTATTTTTGGGTATTTGTCAGATCTCTGTGTGCGCTCTGATCGCTAAGCACACTGTGTTTCTGGATTGCCTTCATAACACCTGTCATTAGCAAACATAACAGTACAAGGAGCCAAACTAATGATTCTCGATAGAGGGAAAGAAAAAGTTCTGACATCATTTTTTTTTTTCTGCTCTGTGTTCACTTTTTTTTTTCCCCCCTAGACATTTGGGTGATTCTGGACACAGGTGTGGACATGGATATTCAGGGTCTGTGCTCTTCAATGGATAATCTCGTTATAAATGTACAAAAAATTCAAGATACTATTGATCAGAAATCTATGTTAGAACCAAGAATTCCTATTCCTGATTTGTTTTTTGGAGATAGAACTAAGTTTCTAAGTTTCAAAAATAATTGTAAGCTATTTCTGGCCTTGAAACCTCATTCTTCTGGTAATCCCATTCAACAGGTTTTGATTATTATTTCTTTTTTGCGCTGCGACCCTCAAGACTGGGCATTTTCTCTTGCGCCAGGAGACCCTGCATTGAGTACTGTCGATGCGTTTTTCCTGGCGCTCGGATTGCTGTACGATGAGCCTAATTCAGTGGATCAGGCTGAGAAAAAATTTGCTGGCTTTGTGCCAGGGTCAGGATGATATAGAAGTATATTGTCAGAAATTTAGGAAATGGTCAGTACTCACTCAGTGGAATGAATCTGCGCTGGCAGCTTTGTTCAGAAAGGGTCTCTCTGAGGCTCTTAAGGATGTCATGGTGGGATTTCCTATGCCTGCTGGTTTGAATGAGTCTTTGTCTTTGGCCATTCAGATCGGTCGACGCTTGCGCGAGCGTAAATCTGTGCACCATTTGGCGGTACTGCCTGAGGTTAAACCTGAGCCTATGCAGTGCGATAGGACTATGACTAGAGTTGAACGGCAGGAATACAGACGTCTGAATGGTCTGTGTTTCTACTGTGGTGATTCCACTCATGCTATTTCTGATTGTCCTAAGCGCACTAAGCGGTCCGCTAGGTCTGCCGTCATTGGTACTGTACAGTCCAAATTCCTTCTGTCCATTACCTTGATATGCTCTTTGTCGTCGTTTTCTGTCATGGCGTTTGTGGATTCGGGCGCTGCCCTGAATCTGATGGATTTGGATTATGCTAGACGTTGTGGGTTTTTCTTGGAGCCTTTGCGGTGTCCTATTCCATTGAGAGGAATTGATGCTACACCTTTGGCCAAGAATAAACCTCAATACTGGGCCCAGCTGACCATGTGCATGGCTCCTGCACATCAGGAAGTTATTCGCTTTCTGGTGTTGCATAATCTGCATGATGTGGTCGTGTTGGGGTTGCCATGGCTACAAACCCATAATCCAGTATTGGATTGGAATTCCATGTCGGTATCCAGCTGGGGTTGTCAGGGGGTACATGGTGATGTTCCATTTTTGTCGATTTCGTCATCCACCCCTTCTGAGGTCCCAGAGTTCTTGTCTGATTATCAGGATGTATTTGAAGAGCCCAAGTCCGATGCTCTACCTCCGCATAGGGATTGTGATTGTGCTATCAATTTGATTCCTGGTAGTAAATTCCCTAAAGGTCGATTATTTAATTTATCCGTGCCCGAACACGCCGCTATGCGCAGTTATGTGAAGGAATCCCTGGAGAAGGGACATATTTGCCCATCGTCATCACCACTGGGAGCAGGGTTCTTCTTTGTAGCCAAGAAGGATGGTTCGCTGAGACCGTGTATTGATTACCGCCTTCTTAATAAGATCACTGTTAAATTTCAGTATCCCTTGCCATTGTTATCTGACTTGTTTGCTCGGATTAAGGGGGCTAGTTGGTTCACTAAGATAGATCTTCGTGGTGCGTATAATCTGGTGAGAATCAGGCAAGGAGATGAATGGAAAACTGCATTCAATACGCCCGAGGGTCATTTTGAGTATCTAGTGATGCCGTTCGGACTTGCCAATGCTCCATCTGTGTTTCAGTCTTTTATGCATGACATCTTCCGTGAGTATCTGGATAAATTCCTGATTGTTTACTTGGATGACATTTTGATCTTCTCAGATGATTGGGAGTCTCATGTGAAGCAGGTCAGAATGGTTTTTCAGGTCCTGCGTGCTAACTCTTTGTTTGTGAAGGGATCAAAGTGTCTCTTCGGTGTGCAGAAAGTTTCATTTTTGGGGTTCATCTTTACCCCTTCTACTATCGAGATGGATCCAGTTAAGGTCCAAGCCATCCAGGATTGGATTCAGCCGACATCTCTGAAAAGTCTGCAAAAGTTCCTGGGCTTTGCTAATTTTTATCGTCGCTTCATCTGTAATTTTTCTAGCATTGCCAAACCATTGACCGATTTGACCAAGAAGGGTGCTGATTTGGTTAATTGGTCTTCTGCTGCTGTGGAAGCTTTTCAGGAGTTGAAGCGTCGTTTTTGTTCTGCCCCTGTGTTGTGTCAGCCAGATGTTTCTCTTCCGTTCCAGGTCGAGGTTGATGCTTCTGAGATTGGAGCAGGGGCGGTTTTGTCACAGAGAGGTTCTGATTGCTCAGTGATGAAACCATGTGCTTTCTTTTCCAGGAAGTTTTCGCCCGCTGAGCGTAATTATGATGTGGGCAATCGAGAGTTGCTGGCCATGAAGTGGGCATTCGAGGAGTGGCGTCATTGGCTTGAAGGAGCTAAGCATCGTGTGGTGGTATTGACTGATCATAAGAACTTGACTTATCTCGAGTCTGCCAAGCGCTTGAATCCTAGACAGGCCCGTTGGTCGTTATTTCTTGCCCGCTTCGACTTTGTGATTTCGTACCTTCCGGGCTCTAAAAATGTGAAGGCGGATGCTCTGTCTAGGAGTTTTGTGCCCGACTCTCCGGGTTTATCTGAGCCAGCGGGTATCCTCAAGGAAGGAGTCATTGTGTCTGCCATCTCCCCTGATTTGCGGCGGGTGCTGCAAAAATTTCAGGCGAATAAACCTGATCGTTGTCCAGCAGAGAAACTGTTCGTCCCTGATAGGTGGACTAATAAACTTATCTCTGAACTTCATTGTTCGGTGTTGGCTGGTCATCCTGGAATCTTTGGTACCAGAGAGTTAGTGGCTAGATCCTTCTGGTGGCCATCTCTGTCACGGGATGTACGTACTTTTGTACAGTCCTGTGGGATTTGTGCTAGGGCTAAGCCCTGCTGTTCTCGTGCCAGTGGGTTGCTTTTGCCCTTGCCGGTCCCAAAGAGGCCTTGGACACATATTTCGATGGATTTCATTTCTGACCTTCCCGTTTCTCAAAAGATGTCAGCCATTTGGGTGGTCTGTGATCGCTTTTCTAAAATGGTCCATCTGGTGCCCTTGGCTAAATTGCCTTCCTCCTCTGATTTGGTACCTTTGTTCTTTCAGCATGTGGTTCGGTTGCATGGCATTCCTGAGAATATTGTTTCTGACAGAGGTTCCCAGTTTGTTTCAAGGTTTTGGCGAGCCTTTTGTGGTAGGATGGGCATTGACCTATCCTTTTCCTCGGCTTTCCATCCTCAGACTAATGGCCAGACCGAACGAACCAATCAGACCTTGGAAACATATCTGAGATGTTTTGTTTCTGCAGACCAGGATGATTGGGTGTCCTTTTTGCCGTTGGCTGAGTTCGCCCTTAATAATCGGGCCAGCTCGGCTACCTTGGTTTCTCCATTTTTTTGCAATTCTGGGTTCCATCCTCGTTTCTCTTCAGGACAGGTTGAGTCTTCGGACTGTCCTGGTGTGGATTCTGTGGTGGATAGGTTGCAGCAGATCTGGACTCAGGTAGTGGACAATTTGATCTTGTCCCAGGAGAAAGCTCAACTTTTCGCTAATCGCAGACGCCGTGTGGGTCCCCGACTTCGTGTTGGGGATCTGGTTTGGTTATCTTCTCGTCATATTCCTATGAAGGTTTCCTCTCCTAAATTTAAACCTCGTTTTATTGGTCCGTATAGGATTTCTGAGGTTCTCAATCCTGTGTCTTTTCGTTTGACCCTCCCAGACTCCTTTTCCATACATAATGTATTCCATAGGTCGTTGTTGCGGAGATACGTGGCACCTATGGTTCCATCTGTTGAGCCTCCTGCCCCGGTTTTGGTGGAGGGGGAATTGGAGTATATTGTGGAGAAGATTTTGGATTCTCGTGTTTCTAGACGGAAACTCCAGTATCTGGTTAAATGGAAGGGTTATGCTCAGGAAGATAATTCCTGGGTTTTTGCCTCTGATGTTCATGCTTCCGATCTTGTTCGTGCCTTTCATGCGGCTCATCCTGGTCGGCCTGGGGGCTCTGGTGAGGGTTCGGTGACCCCTCCTCAAGGGGGGGGTACTGTTGTGAATTCTGTGGCTGAATTCACTCCTGTGGTCACAAGTGGTACTGCAGCTTCTGAGCTTCCTCCCTCAGGTGTTCTGGTGAGCTCGTTAACTGCTTCATTACTTAACTCCGCCTGATGCTGCTATCCTTGCTCCTTGTCAATGTTTCAGTGTTGGATCTGAGCTTCTCCTGATTGTTCCTGTGACCTGCTGCTCTGTATAGCTAAGTGCTTTTTTGTTGCTTTTTTTTCCTGTCCAGCTTGTCTTTTGTTTTGCTGGAAGCTCTGAGACGCAAAGGGTGTACCGCCGTGCCGTTAGTTCGGCACGGTGGGTTTTTTTTTGCCCCCTTTGCGTGGTTTTCCTTTAGGGTTTTTTGTAGACTGCAAAGTTTGCTTTACTGTCCTCGCTCTGTCCTAGAATATCGGGCCCCACTTTGCTGAATCTATTTCATCCCTACGTTTTGTCTTTTCATCTTACTCACAGTCATTATATGTGGGGGGCTGCCTTTTCCTTTGGGGAATTTCTCTGGGGCAAGTCAGGCCTATTTTTCTATCTTCAGGCTAGCTAGTTTCTTAGGCTGTGCCGAGTTGCCTAGGTAGTTGTTAGGCGCAATCCACAGCCGCTTTTAGTTGTGTTTAGGATAGGATCAGGTGTGCAGTCTACAGAGTTTCCACGTCTCAGAGCTCGTTCTTGTATTTTTGGGTATTTGTCAGATCTCTGTGTGCGCTCTGATCGCTAAGCACACTGTGTTTCTGGATTGCCTTCATAACACCTGTCATTAGCAAACATAACACAGGGGATCAAGAAATCCATAAAACAAGGTTTCAAGATTTCATTTTTTTCCTATCCTCCTCAAACACTAAAGAAAACATTACTGTAACAAAAATTACAGCATGCTCTATAATTGGACTTTCAAAACTTATCCAAGAGTGTCGCTCCCCAAGTACCAGTGACAGTAAAAAAATTAAAGCGTTATCCTCGCTTGTTTCTGGTTTATATAAACCCAATAGAACATACAGGAACACACATATCTGAAACATTGTCACTTACAGGATATTCAAGATGGAGTGTACAAAGTCCACCATCCCTCTACTATGAAAAAAAATTCATAATGGCTATCATCGACTTACAAGATGCCTATTTTCATTATACCATCCATCTGGTCTACCAAAATTTGCTAAGATTTGCCATATTTAAATATAATTGTATTCTTCCATTTCTAGTACAATGTTCTTACATTCAGAGTCTCTTCAGCTACGGATATTTTTACAAAAATTATTGCCTAAGTGGTGGCCTTTATCAGAAAACAAAATATCTGCAAGATCCCTTACATGGATGATCTACTAATTATGGTCTAATTTGTTCCTCCTTATGTATAAGAGCTAGACAAGAAGTGCCAAATCTTAACATCCTTGGCTTGATTAATAAACTTATAAAAATCCAGCTTTATTCCTTCAACTCAGACCTTTCTTGGAATGCTTTTGGTTTCTCAAAAACAAACCTCCTTTCTAAAAAGAGATAAGTGACTTAAGATAGTATGAAATATATCTTTGTTTCAGAAAACAAAGAACAGTATCCTTTAAAGAAGTTGTCCTGTACTTGGACAACTTCTTCTCATACTGCATGCTTGGCCCCCATAAAATAATAAAGCCTGTACTCGCCTGCGGTGTCGGCATTCACTCTCCAATGGGGCTCTCGTCCAGTGTTGTGACACGTGACATTGGCTTGAAACCTTAAGAATGAAGTCTAAATCTCAAGATATATCATAACAAAAAGATCGGAATTTTCAGAAAAAAATCTAAACGTAAGAGATCCTTGTGTTGGAGTAGACGCTTGTAAGCACTGCAGGGAATTCAAGTTGGCATATGCATTTTCACCAACTCCTCTCATATCAAAAACCTTACAAAAAAAATCAGAAGCCCTCAAGACAATACTTTAGCTCCCGATTGGCCATCGAGGTGTTTGTTTGGATTTCTGACCAATTTGAAGATTAAAGAATTTATTTTTCCAGATCTGCTTCAGCAAGGTCCTATTTGTGACACAGATCCTCAGCAACCTATACCTGGCTTGTGAAAAAAGCTATTTTAAAAAAGCAAGAGGTGTATAAGATACTGTCATCCATACGTTACTGAAAAGAAGAAAAATGTTACAAATGCCATTTACAATAAGGTATGGAAGACCTTCTCACTTTGGTATGGTGAAGCTCCTCACTGTCTTCATCCGGATATTGCCAAAATCCTGAAAACCTACAAAACTGACTGAAATAATATTTTATCCCCTTAAGGACTGGGTGATTTTTCTTTTTTTAGTGCTTTAATTTTTTGCTCCCTTACTTTGAAGAGTCATAACTTTCTTATTTTCTGCCCACATAGCCGTATGACTGCTTTTTTTTTTTTGCAGAACAGTTGTACTTTTGAAAGATTAAATTAGTTTTACCATACAATGGAATTATTTTTTTTACCAGTTTTTCAATACAAGTGAGAGGGGAAATTGTGAAAAAAAAACAATTCCACATTTGTTGTTTTATTTTTTATGGCATTCATTATACAGTAAAAATCACTGATTCTCGAGGTCAGTAAGGTTACAGTGAAAGCAAACATGCATTTTTTTCCTAATTAAATGGTGAAGATTAACATTTTTTTTTTAAGTGCTTGCAACGTTTTCAGTCGATGGAGCTGTGTGATGGTTTGTTTTTTTGCAAGGTGACCGAACGTTTTTATTGATATCATTTTGGATTAGACTTGCGTTTTTGTTTTTTTTTTCTCTTTACGGTTTTTAACAATTGGCTTAGTTACTATAATTTGATATTTTGATAAATCAGACTCTTTATGGATGTGGTGATGCCACGTGCATTTTTTTCAATCTTTATTTTAAATGTGGGGAAAAGAGGGGTGAAAAATGTTTCAAAATCTTATTTTAAATTGCGTAGGGGAGGGACAATGGGCAGTGAAGACTAGGGCGCCTTGCTGGGCCTCATGCTATAAATGCTGCAGTCAGAGATTGATAGCAGCATCCACTTGCGGCTGTTAATGACATATGATAGCTCAATAATACTGCCATCATCTGGCGGAAAGAGATCTGCATCTCCATTCATACTCTGCTGACAAGCATCCAACTTATACTGCGCTCGTTATTAAGGGGATAAAAGTCCAGATTACAGCTCTACGATCATACTTTGATTAAGTTCTGACTGACCATCGTTGAATAAAAAGGTTAATGACAGCAGCCTCTTGATTTTCTTCCAACAGCTTCTGAAGAAGTCCCATCATGAGATTTAAATGTTGCCTTCAAAGACCTAATGCGACCTTCATTTGAGCCCTTACTCCTGGTGAACATAAAGCTAACCTGTCATCAGGATTTTTCTAAGTAAACTACAGGAGTTGTCTGTTACACTAATTTAAAATGATGCCTGGGTTGAAGAAATCCATCTTATGGCTGTTTAATCTGTGTTTGTAGTTTTGAATTAGAGATGCTCATGCTCCGGGGCGGGCCTGTAGGCTGGTCTTTTTTTTGTGCTTGTACCTCTGGAGCCCTGCCGTCTCCCAGTGATGTCCTCCGGGCAGCCGGAGTCTTCTTTTGGGAGAAAATGGTGGGGGCACGCAGTGCCCCCGCCGAGATCTATCAGCTGGAAACAATAGGACATTTTTCCTATTGGTTCATTTTGATCATTGTGATAGACCCTATCACAGTGATCAAAATAAAAAAAATTGTAAATAAACCCCCCTTTTATCCCTTAGTTAGGGAAAAGCAATAAAATAATAACTACCGTACATAGTTATTTCCATTTTTCCTTTAGGGTTAGAGTTGGGCTAAAGTGAGTTGGGTTAAGGTGAGTTGGGCTAAAGTTAAGAGTTAGCATTAGAGTTTGGATTAGGGGTGTGTTGGGGTTAGGGTTGTAGTTATGGTTGCAGTTAGGGGTGTGTTTGGGTTAGGGTTGTGTTGAGGTTAGAGTTGTGGTTAGGGTTGGGACTAGGGATAGGGGTGTGATGGGGTTAGGGCTGGAGTTAGAATTTGGGGGTTTCCACTGTTTAGGTACATCAGGGGGTCTCCAAACGCGACATGGTGCCACCATTCATTCCAGACAATTTTGGATTAAAAAACTCAAACGGTGCTCCCTCCCTTCTGAGCCCTGCAATGCACCCCACATATGGGGTATCAGCATGCTCAGGACAAATTGGACATCAATTTTGGGGGTCTAATTTCTCCTGCTACCCTTGGGAAAATAAAAATTTGGGGGCGAAAATCATTTTTGTGGAAAAAATTATTTATTTTTAGGGCTCTATTTTATAAACTTCTGTGAAGCACTTGGGGTTCAAAGTGCTCACCACACATCTAGATAAATTCCTTTGGGGGTCTGGTTTCCAAAATGGTGTCACTTGTGGGGGGCTCTCCAAACACGACATGGCGTCCCATCTCAATTCCAGCCAAATCTGTGTTGAAAAAATCAAACAGCGCTCCTTCCCTTCTGAGCTCTGCCGTGCGCCCAAACAGTGCTTTACCCCAACATATCGGATATTGGCGTATTCAGTACAAATTACACAACTTTTGTGGTTCAATTTTTCTTTCTACACTTGTGAAAATAAAAAAAAATTGGTTCTGAAATAAAAAAATGTTTGTGAAAAAAAGTTAAATGTTCATTTTTTTCCGTAAACATTGCTTCAGTTCCTGTGAAGCACGTAAAGGGTTAATTAACTTCTCGAATGTGGTTTTGAGCACATTGAGGGGTGCATTTTCTAGAATGGTGTCACTTTGGGGTATTTTCTGTCATGTACACCCCCCAAAGTGACTTCAAATGGTGTTATAAAAATGAGAAATCACTGGTCAACTTTTAACTCTTATAGCTCCCTAACAAAAAAAAAAATTGTTTCCAAAATTGTGCAGATGTAAAGTAGACATGTGGGAAATGTTATTAATTAGCTCTCTGATTTAAGGGCATGAAAATTCAAAGTTTGAAAATCACAAAATTTTCTCCATATTTCTGTTTTTTCATAAATAAATGCAAGTCATATCAACAAAATGTTACCACTAACATGAAGTACAATATGTCACGAAAAACAATGTCAGAAACAGTGGAATACGTTGAAGCGTTCCAGAGTTATAACCACATAAAGTGACAGTGGTCTAAATTGTAAAAATTGGCCTGGTACCAAATTGGCTGTCACTAAGGGGTTAAAAAGAATGGATGAACTGCAGGATAAAGACAGGTTATCAATCTTGGTGTGATTCCATTTGGAAAAACGAAGGCTTAGGGTCGAGCTTACTACAATATACAAATACAGTATATGAAGGATCAGTACAGAGATCTTTCTAATGAAGGGTTTACTCATAATTTGAGGCTATTCTTTACTGTAAGAGCAGTGAGATTACAGAACTCTTTCCCACGTGCTGTAATGGTTGATTTACTACAAAAGTAAGGGCCTGGACGCCTTTCTTGAAAAATATATTACTGGTTATGGGTACTACTAGATTCAGTAATGGGACGATGATTCAGGGAACAAGTCTGATTGCCATTTGTGGAGTCGGGAAGAACACTTTTGAGGGTCTACAGCATCTGCTTCATAGGGTTTTTGCTTTCCTTCAGGTCAACATGGTGGGTTGTAGGTTGAACTCGATGGACTTACTGTCTACCTTCTACTATGCTAATTATGCATATTGTCTTTTCATAATCTTAACAAGTTACAATTCAACCAATCAACATAAGAACACGCTCACAGTTCTTCACCTATAAGAATGCAGGAACAGTCTGTAGGTCAAAGTCTCGTAGAACAATACACCCTCAGTCTCATGTCCTGTCCAGGTTGAAACAATCATGGTCTCATAACAGCTGTGAACTTTACCTAGTAACAAAATTTAACTTAAAACAGCAAGATGGTGTTGAAAAGCACAAAATGAAGCCTGCTTTAATTTTTTTTAGTTTAACACTTCACATTCCCCCCTAGATAAATTTTGTTAACTAATATGCAGCATCAGAGGTACTATCCCGAGCTATAAGCTCGAGGGGTACTGTCTTCACATGACTGGTGCCATGTTATCAGCCATGGCTGTTGCGGCGCACCCGTCCCCCCTGTATGCTACAATTTACGGATAACAATTTTTGATGACGGTGGAAGAGGTCTTTTGAAGGTAGCCATGCGCTTGGCTTCAACATCTTCATTAGGTAACTTCGTGAAATCGGTATAGAGAAGAGCAGGGATGGCAACGCTTTTGGTATCATTAGTTGTCCTAGTGCAGAATTTCCGAATACCTACAGAAATACACCAAAGAACAAGTTTTAGTATTACATGACAAGGATAAAGGCAGCGATGTGTAACAAACTGCAAGATTCCAGCTATTCAGCCCCCAAATCCCTTAAACCAATTGGCTGGATTGAGAAAGGAGAAGGTGTCTGCCCACCAACTGTCCTTATTACGGTCATTGTCTTTATCATATTGATCTCTGAGTCTTTGAATATCCTCTAACTTTAACTTCATAGTACTATTGGGATCTATATAATGACAGCAAGTGGGTCCAATAACCTGACACATATCACCCTGTGCTGCTGTTAAGTAATCCAGTACTACAATATGTTGATTAGTGACTATGATAAGTTGGTTTTGGACAGCAACAGTAGTATTAAGTATATCCAATATATCCCAAATTTGATCATCTAGATCAGTGTTCCCCAACTCCGGTCCTCAAGAGCCACCAACAGGTCATGTTTTCAGGATTTCCTTAGTATTGCACAGGTGATTGAATTCTTGCCTGTCCAGGTGATGCAATTATCACCTGTACAATACTAAGGAGATCCTGAAAACATGACCTCTTGGTGGCTCTTGAGAACCGGAGTTGGGGGTCACTGATCTAGATAGTCTGTGGCCCTAACCAATTTATCCCACATTTGTGTAATCATAGGGTAAATGAAAATAGAACTGACAATTATATTGGCTATACCCATCTGTGCTACTAATCTTTCATGATGTTGTACAAACTTATTATTCAAGGATTTTGGGAAATTTAGGCTGTCCCATGCAGTTACCAATGTTATTATAGAAAATACGAAAAACCAAAACATTATGCCCCCTTATTTGCTACTAGTCTGTTTAACCAGCTTGCAGTGCGATGCGTGGATCCACGTCGACCTTCCTTCCAGCTTTACTGACGTAGGAGTTATAAGGAGGACCTGATAGGGACCGTCATGCAAGGGTTCTAGTCCATGTTTTCTGACATGCCTTTTCACAACCACAAAATCACTAGGCTTCAAGTTATAACAAGTGTCGGTTTCTGCTGAATCTGGAAGGGAAGAAGAAACTAGAGCATGGGTGTTGGCAAGATTTTTACTAAGCTGAATAACATATGGAACAGTATGGTCAGTTTCCTCTGACAACTGCTGAGGCTGGAAATTTGCAACTGGGGGCCTAGCACCAAACAATATCTCATATGGGGACAGGCCATGTTTTGCATTACGGGTAGTATGAATGTGGTACAGTACAATGGGTAGGAGCTCTGGCCATGAAGCCGTAGTCTCCTGCATCATTTTGGTCAATTGTCCCTTCAGTGTGCCGCTCAGCCTCTCAACTTTCCCACTAGGTTGTGGATGGTATGGAGTATGGAGGGCTACAGTGGATCCAAGCATTGTCAGAACCTCCTGATACACATAAGAAAAGGACGGGCCTTGGTCACTTTCAACGACTTCTGGAACACCACATCTGCATATGACTTCCATCATCAGTTTCTTTGCTGTAGTTTTTGCAGTCATGTTGGTAATGGGGAATGCTTCCGGCCATCTGGAGAACATTCCGACAACCACCAGACAATATTCATACCTTCCAGACTTAGGCAACGTAATGTGGTCCACCTGAAGCCTTTGAAAAGCATAGTCTGGCTTAGCAAGGTGCTTCGGGGGTACACTTTGAAGTTGACCGGGATTGCAGGTCTGGCAGATGTTACATGCACGGTTGAGTGCTGTCAGAACTGTAGAAATACCTGGAGCCCAGTAGAATTTTTGTACCAGGGCTAGGGCCTGTTTTTTTTTTTTCCTCGATGTGTGGGCCCATGTGCCCACGTGGCAATACCAGGGTACATCCGCTTAGGGAGACACAAGTTGGTCCTTTTTCCAGAGACCATTGTCCATACGTGCTCCATCAGATTTCCACTGCTTCACTTCTTCCTTTGGGGACATTTTCTGCATCATCATTAAGCGGGGTGCGGCAGAAAACCTCAGTCTGGCATGGATCATCAGGTTCCTGTAGAGTCAGTCTTTCTTGTAACTGTTTACGCTGAGAGCGTGTGGTCACCATAGTTGGTATGGTCGGTTCAACGGGTAGGAGAGCAGCAGCTTTTGCTTGCATATCCGCAAAGGCGTTACCAACAGTCTGTGGACTGTTCCTAGGACCGTACGCCTTAACTTTGATAATGGCCACCTGGGTAGGTAATTTGATTGAGTCCATGAGGGTTGTAACAGCTTCAGCATTCTTCACTGAAGTCCCGGCGATAGTAATAAACCCTCGATTGGCTCATAGGGCTCCGAAATCATGAGCAATACCAAATGCATACTGTGAGTCCGTGTATATATTAGCCCGCCTGTCTTTGGACAGAACAAATGCAGTAGACAGAGCCTGTAGTTCTGCTTCTTGTGCTGACTGAGGGAGGGAGTGCAGCTGCGTGCATTACAGTGTCTTCCGTAGTAACAGCGTATCCGGTGTGGAATCTGCCAAACTCATCAGCATATCTTGAACCATCCGTGTATAACACCAGATCAGGGGAGGCACGATAAAGGCTTTCCATACAAACCGGTGATCTTTCCTTATAGTTCATTATACCGTCTTTCAGGGCATTGTAGAAAGGTTGCATTATGCGGGATGCGTCCGATATCCACTGACAACAATAAGTACATAGTCCAAGAAAACGCTGGAGTTCAGTCGCATCTTTCGGAAAAGGAAGGGAGCTGACGGCTATTTTTCTTTCTTTTGTGAGGTGTCTGACACCTTGAAGGAGACAGTGACCCAAAAATGTCACTTGACCAAGGCAGAACTGAAGTCTAGAGGCCGAAACCTGACAGTTCAGATCTGCCAGATACTTGAGGAGGCTAACAGTAGCAGCAATGGCTTCCTGCTCTGTTCGTGCACACAACAAAAGATCATCCACATACTGAAGCAACGTGACATAGGAGTGATTTAACTGCCAGGGTAAAAGACACTCGTCCTTATTTTTGGCAAACAGATTGGGACTGTTTTGGCCCCCTTGTGGCATAAATGTCCATGTCAACTGTCGTCCCTGATAAGTGAATGCAAGCAGAAACTGGCAATCTGGGTGTAATGGAATGCTGAAGAAGGCATTGGCAAGGTCGATGACTGAACCAAGCAGCATCCTGAGGTATCTGGGACAAAAGAGTATGTGGATTAGGCACAACCGGAGTTTCTAGAACAGTAACTGCATTAACTGCCCGTATATCTTGTACCAGCCGGTACACAGGGGGTTGGCCGGGTGGGTCTTTTAAAAGGAAACAAGGGCGTGTTACATGGGGAAACACAGGGTACGAGGGCACCATTATCGAGCAACGTTTGTATTTGCCCCTTGAGGGCCCCGCTCCTGATCATGTTTCAGAGGGTATTGATGGACTTTGGGAAAAGGGGCACCAGGTTTGAGAAACACTTTTACTGGTTCTACATGCATTTTCCCTATATCATCTTTTGACCAGAGTTTGGTATCTTTGAGAGATATGGGGTGAGTCGCTGATCCTCAGGCATTATTGGGGGTGGATCTGGGCCTACCAGGGCCATCATAACTGTGGGAAGGGCATGTAGGATATAGAATCTCCTCATTGTGTTCATCTGCATAGGGGTTATGTAACGTAAGGACCATCTGACCATCATCTTGGAATTGTATTCTGGAGCGGAACTGTGATAATAAATCTGCCCCCCGTAAATTTACCAGACATGCGTGAGAGATTTCGAACTGAGCAGTAACTTCAGGGAAAGGTCCCACAGGGATGGGTTTTTTAGGAGTATGTTTATTGGGTCTGCCATCTACTCCAATTAAAACAAGCTCTTGATCTGAGAATTGACATAGAGGGGCTGGGGAGGGAGATTCCCAGACATCGGGTTAAAAGAGATATTGGAGTATGGGACTGGATTTGTGTATGGGAGGAGGGCTGGAGCCGGAGTCTACTGCTGCCGCTGCCAGGCTACTGATAAGGAACGAGCTGTCCTTGTAGCTGGGGTGGGGGGCTGAGGGTGGAGCAGGAATCGCTGCGGCTGCTGGTTTAACCTTTAATTTCCCTGCTGATGCAGAGCGGGGTAAGTTCTTCTGAAAACTTTTTCACTATTTTTAATGCATCATCTGGAGTGGAAGTCTCGATATCAGGTCTAACTGACATTATTGCCTCTTTCAATTCAGATTTGAGGCTGGACATTAAAGCTGCCACAAAAAGGTGTGAATGGGCTTTATTATACAATGAGAATCCCAGATCTTTAAATACTGCCATAAGACGCCCATAAAACTTCTCGGCAGTCCAGGATATATTGGTGTCTTGGGGTTAAGGGGCATAGGGCTTACAGTCGGGAGAAGAGGCTTAATTTCCTGGGGAGGGACCATATCATCTAACAGGGAGCCCCCCTGTCCCAAATTTTTAATTGTCTCTCTGGCACATTAATCTTAGTCACTTTCTCAGTTCCTTCTTGCACCACAAAACATCCAGTTTTTTGTCATAGGTGTACACAACTTTCCTTTTTCAACGTAACAATAACAGAAACAATCAACTCACTTCCTCTGTTGATCCTCAATTTGCTATATATCAATCACTCAACTTGAAGCAGGTGAATCTTTTACCAATCTTTCAATCACACTGATAACCAAACAATCACTTACAAGTTTCCTTCTAAAACTAGGCACCATATTTCACTTTCAACTTCCAACTTCAACTTACAATATTTATTTCTACGTCAATACAGTACTGTTGCTTTAAACAAAACACAGATCTCCCAGCGCGTACTACACCAAGGACAGAATATACAGAGAATCTTGAGCGCAGCTACATGCCCCCTCCCATCCGAGACTTGAGCGGAGATAAGAATTAACAGCATTCCTCAACCCAGAACAGAGAAAGCAATCGCGCAGCCGTTTGATTCACCCCTCCCATCAGGTATTTAGAAATTTCACACAGAAACAGAATGCAGCAGTTCTCAGATTTAATAAATTTCTACAAAACCTTCATCACACAAATTCTTTTTCTTCCATGGAAACTGATTCTCCTTTAGAGTTAAATATCCTTACTTCAGTTGTGCACAGTACTAGTGCAGCCGTAGTCTGCTCCACCGGGTCTACCCGTCCCCCACTGGGACAACCCAAAAAACGCGGTACTCAGTGAAAGGAGGAGGGCGTCTCAGACTAACCCTCCGGACACCTCTGGACATATATATCTATATATTCCTGAGTCACGCATCGTACCCATCTTTGATCACCTCACCACGCCTGATTCTAACAGTGATCAGGATTTCAGGATATTTTGACTATAAAGAGAATTACATCACTGGTCAATCCAGGGTGTCCGTCCCTTATGAGGTACGGTTCGAGCACTGGGTCCCCAACGGAACTACACCTCTATATGATTTCACCCAAGAATCACACCACCATCGGGGACAAACCTCAGATCCTCTTTGCAGCAACAAACACTGGAAAACCACACCAAACGGTCAGTCTGAATATATAACTGCCAACTTACCGTGGTTGTTGTGGGGGATGATCAGTCCCAATTTCCAGTGCCTGTGTCCGGTCCGAGGGTCCTTTGTCTTGTCCTCCAGGGGCAGAAGCGTTCCTGTTTGGGGCCCCACGTTGGGCGCCAAGCTGTTGAGGGAGGATCTAAAGTGATCCTTCACGGTTGACTCAGTGATTTTGAAATTGATCTACAGAGCGTTGCCGGCAACTGAAAATGACCAGACGGAGACATGTGTCTCTGGGAGGATTGAGCAGATCTCTGGCCCCCATTTATTGTGTATCACTTTTCATAATCTTAACAAGTTACAATTCAACCAATCAACATAAGAACACGCTCACAGTTCTTAACCTATAAGAATGCAGGAACAGTCTGCAGGTCAAAGACTCGTAGAACAATACACCTTCAGTCTCATGTCCTGTCCAGGTTGAAACAATCAAGGTCTCATAACAGCTGTGAACTTATCCTAGTAACAAAATTCATCTTAAAACTGCAAGATGGAGTCGAAAAGCACAAAATGAAGCCTGCTTTAATTTTTCTTAGTTTAACCCTTCACAATGCGACGGATCCGTTTTTTTACTGGATCCGACTTTTTTTTACCCGGGGATAGAGTTTGGACTTCCTGTTCCGGGAGAGAGAGAGCATTGCGGCTTTAAGTCTCATCTCGGCATGCTTAGCATGTCAATCTCCGCAAGGAGAAACGATACTTCTTGGATACCATCAACTATGAAACTGTTCTCCTGCATTCACATATCTGTGAGACAAGGTCTGAGCTCGGACTGTCCGCTTATCTCCTGATCCAATCTTGACAGCCTATTCAATGAGGTGGTCATTAGGCCGGCAGTCGGTCTGTGCTCGGACCGTGGCGTACAGATTTGAAAATTCGGCGAGAGGGTCAAAAAGGAATCTGTCAGCAGAATTTCACATCCCAAACTATTTTTATGCCCATGTAACTCTTTCAAAGACAAGTCCAGCAATATCTTTACATAGCCAATCTGTTTCTCTGTTACTCACATGTAAAGCGCCATGGAATAAAATGGCGGTTTAATAATAAATAATAATAGGTTTTCAGCCTCAGTTGCATACTATTTGTAGATTTATGGAAAGAACAGAACATAGTTTCCAATGCTTTTATCAAGGATATCCATGTATAAAAAAAAGAAAAATGGCCAAAGCATACAGTATAATTTGATCAACATCATATTTCATTTATCAATATCATAAACATGATTGAGACTACTTTCTTGCATTATCTTAGTGGCTTATTTTTAGTTTTACTTTCACCTCCATTTCTTTGGATGGGCTGTATTCCCTATGAAGATGATTTACACCTACATCAAATTAACGAAAAATAGTTTCATGTATATTAACTATCTGCATTGATGTATTGTATATATTTAGGATCTTAATAAAGGAAACATGATGTTGATCAAATTATATAGCATGCTTTGGCTGATTTTCATTTTAGTATTTTTTTTTTCATACATAGATATCCTTGATGAAGGGTTTTGTGCCGAAAAGCTGGAAACTATGTTCTGTTCTTTTCATTTGTTGGCTGTGAATTAAAAATCTTTGATCCAATTCAATTATACCAGAAGTGTCATGTTTCGAGTACCGAAGGTGTCTTCTAAAAATTGATTATTTTTCCACGTCTAAATATAGGAGTGCATAAAACTCTATCTATTTCTACTACAGGTCCTTCTCAAAAAATTAGCATATAGTGTTAAATTTCATTATTTACCATAATGTAATGATTACAATTAAACTTTCATATATTATAGATTCATTATCCACCAACTGAAATTTGTCAGGTCTTTTATTGTTTTAATACTGATGATTTTGGCATACAACTCCTGATAACCCAAAAAACCTGTCTCCATAAATTAGCATATTTCACCCATCCAATCAAATAAAAGTGTTTTTTAATAACAAACAAAAAAACCATCAAATAATAATGTTCAGTTATGCACTCAATACTTGGTCGGGAATCCTTTGGCAGAAATGACTGCTTCAATGCGGCGTGGCATGGAGGCAATCAGCCTGTGACACTGCCGAGATGTTATGGAGGCCCAGGATGCTTCAATAGCGGCCTTAAGCTCATCCAGAGTGTTGGGTCTTGCGTCTCTCAACTTTCTCTTCACAATATCCCACAGATTCTCTATGGGGTTCAGGTCAGGAGAGTTGGCAGGCCAATTGAGCACACTAATACCATGGTCAGTAAACCATTTACCAGTGGTTTTGGCACTGTGAGCAGGTGCCAGGTCGTGCTGAAAAATGAAATCTTCATCTCCATAAAGCATTTCAGCCGATGGAAGCATGAAGTGCTCCAAAATCTCCTGATAGCTAGCTGCATTGACCCTGCCCTTGATGAAACACAGTGGACCAACACCAGCAGCTGACATGGCACCCCACACCATCACCGACTGTGGGTACTTGACACTGGACTTCAGGCATTTTGGCATTTCCTTCTCCCCAGTCTTCCTCCAGACTCTGGCACCTTGATTTCCGAATGACATGCAAAATTTGCTTTCATCAGAAAAAAGTACTTGGAACCACTTAGCAACAGTCCAGTGCTGCTTCTCTGTAGCCCAGGTCAGGCGCCTCTGCCGCTGTTTATGGTTCAAAAGTGGCTTTACCTGGGGAATGCGGCACCTGTAGCCCATTTCCTGCACACGCCTGTGCACGGTGGCTATGGATGTTTCCACTTCTCCACAATCTTTCTCAGGGTCCGGTCTCCTCTTCTCGTTGTACAGCGTTTTCTGCCACATTGTTTCCTTCCAACAGACTTACCATTGAGGTGCCTTGATACAGCACTCTGGGAACAGCCTATTTGTTGAGAAATTTCTTTCTGGGTCTTACCCTCTTGCTTGAGGGTGTCAATGATGGCCTTCTTGACATCTGTCGGGTCGCTAGTCTTACCCATGATGGGGGTTTTGAGTAATGAACCAGGCAGGGAGTTTATAAAAGCCTCAGGTATCTTTTGCATGTGTTTAGAGTTAATTAGTTGATTCAGAAGATTAGGGTAATAGGTCGTTTAGAGAACCTTTTCTTGATATGCTAATTTATTGAGACAGGTTTTTTGGGTTATCAGGAGTTGTATGCCAAAATCATCAGTATTAAAACAATAAAAGACCTGACAAATTTCAGTTGGTGGATAATGAATCTATAATATATGAAAGTTTAATTGTAATCATTACATTATGGTAAATAATGAAATTTAACACTATATGCTAATTTTTTGAGAAGGACCTGTATTTGTAGATCGGACACCTCTGTCACACCGGCTCTATTCACTGCCCAGTGCTGCTTAACTGACTACTCCTTTGTCTGAAGTCTCACAACATAAAGGTTGTCAGTCAAACAGTAGGAGGCGGCACTGGGTGGGGAATAGAGCTGGAGTGACAGAGGTTTCACATTTAAATAGCTCTTCAGCCTCATTTGCATATAATTTCAAGCACTGATTTCTGAGTAATGGAGGAATGGACTGGCAATGTAAAGGTTGACTTGTGATTGAAAGAGCTACATGGGCATATCAATAGCTTGGGCACGGTGAGGTGCGGGAGGTCTGACAGATTCCCTTTAAGCCTGATTTAAGAACATTGACCAGAGATGTGATTGACAGCTGGTAAAATGATGACTACTCTGGGAGTGACATAAAAAGTAGAATGTAGCTTGCTTCTCCTGCCACTTTAATATCAACAAATATCAATATAGGTGTCATCCTGCACAAAAAGACATAAAACAGTAAAAATATAAGTGATAAAAGTGATAAAAGTAGCCGGTCATGTTAGTCACAGAATGCTCTCAGAGATTTAAGAAACACAAAATATATGTTCTTTTTATACATTTCATTTTAATCTACAAATGAAAGGGGCACTTCAGGATCACACAGATACTCATAAATGGTATTCATGTCTGAAACCTATCATCCACTAAACACTTTTGTCATATATACAATAAGCGCCAGTGTCATAAATGTTGTGGGACCAGCCATTTCTTTTATGGGAATTCCAATGGTTTTGCAACCTGTTGTCAACATATTTCTCAACATTAGTGGCTGGTTTCTCTGTCTCGTGAGTTCTGAGATGCCGGTTCAGGTGACCTTTGTGTCCAAAACGTTTACCACATTCAGAGCACACAAATGGTTTCTCTCCTGTGTGAATTCTTTGATGTACAACCAGATTGGAGTTGTTGGTGAAACATTTGTTACATACAGGACAAACAAAAAGTTTTTCCCCCGTATGGATTCTTTGATGTATGACCAGGCTTGACTTATAGAAAAATAACTTTCCGCACTGTGGACAAGATACCTTACTTCCATTGTGCATTGCCTGGTGTTTAATGAGGCCAAAGTGGGAGGTGAAGCTTTTCTCACATGTGGAGCAGATATACATACCATCTACTTCAGCCTGGGTGGTCCGGTGGTTCACATACGGCACCTTTTCAGGTGCTTTATGCCAATCCCTGTATTTTGTGACAGAACATCTCTTACTTGCTTTTGTAACATCGTTCATTCTCTTCAGTGCTTGCCCAGGAGTTGACTGTATTTGGGCACAGTCTGTAGGGATGTACAGTTCATAGCCCTCTTCCTGAGAGATGGGTTCCTCTTTAACTTGTTTGGGTGTATATTGTATTTGCATGTGATTGGATGGGCTGTAAATACAAGAATTTAGATAGTTTTCTTCTTCACAAAGAACCGGTTCCTTCTTAATATCAGCTGGTGTGTATTGAGGAGGGCCCACTGCGTAAATATTAGCTCCTGTGTCATTTACTTTTTGCCATGACTCCTCCTGATCATGAGTGGACTGATAATGTGTGGGTCCATAACTGTCAGTTTCTGTCGGTACAATTTCTTCCTTAATTTGAGTATGCAAATATTTTGCCTGCGCACAGGATGTACCTGTAAAAGTATCCATAGAGGTTTCTCCTATACAAGATGCGACCTCTGGATGACTACGCTTCACATCTACGTAGTCTCCTGCGGAAATTTCTTCAGGACAAGTAAACAGTTGCCTAGCTTGAGAAGCTAAATGTTTTCCCTGTGGATGATCATTAGCAGTGTAATTCACATTTCTAGGTTTTATTTCATTAGGTAAGCAGGAACTGAGGATATTTGTGGCACAACTCTTTAAGTTTTCATCTTCATTTGTAGAAAATTGACTCTTAATAGCTGAGACTTCTGGTGGTTTTTCATCTTTAGATATATGCTTAAGGGCATCCGTTTTGGTTATACGTTTGCTAATGTACCTGACCCGTCTTTTTTGGGATTTTCTCCATTTAGAGGTTTTATGGTCTGCTTTAACTTCTTTGTCGCTTGCATTTGTATTTATGCAGGCCACTGAAGACAAACCTTGGTTATCTTGCAATTTAGTTTCTTCCTTAATTAAATCTAGAAGAAAAGAAAGCAAAGCAACATGGTAAAAGCCCATAATCACTACAACACAATTCTGGGTCAGATGATCAGCCCTGAATAATTTATCATTTTCAAAACATTAATCTCTGGGTTGTCATGAGAGCCGGGGGTCTGCTGATGGCCTTTCGTTCTGTCAGATAAATGTATACATAGATTGGAGAAACCCATACACATTATTCACTGTGCTTTGAGAGAGTGAGATAGAGAGAGACCTGGACGTGAAAATCCTTCCGGGCATGCTCAGAAGGGAAAAACTGGATCCGTCGCTGGGTTCCTGCGTGTGACGGTCAGCGACGGATCCTGCGTCCATAGGCATCCATTGGAGCCGACGACGGGCAGCGCAGGATGCGTCGCTCACCGATTTTCCGACGTGCACAAAAAACGTTACAATGAACGTTTTCTCTGCATGACGGACCGCTATTCTACGACGGATCCAGTGCACGACGGATGAAACGGATGGCCATCCGTCACAATCCGTCGCTAATACAAGTCTATGGGAAAATGCAGGATCCTGCATTCTGAAAAAACTACGGATTGTGACGGATCTGAAAAGATGGAAGTGTGAAAGTATCCTTAGTGATTGTATGTACTTTTCTTTTTAGGTGGGTGCATATGTGCTCACATGTATATACACAGTATATATATGTATATGTGTATGTGTATATGTGTGTTGATGCACACCCATTTGGATGTTTACTAAAATTAACTATTTGGATATGACCTCTCCTTTTAACTGCATCCTTGTATGTATTTTAATGTAGTTTAATGCATGTATCAGTCATATTTATTGACTTGATATATTTGTCATATGGTATATATATTAATGCTGCACTCATCACTTATTAATGCTGCAGTCATCATTTTATTCCATGACCATTGGTATTTCTTTTATTAATAAGCATGTATGCACCAATAAGATAATTCTGCACGTATAAGTATTGGTGTTATTATACATATACTTACCCTTTTTGGACATATACCCCCTTTTTTGTGTATTTTTATAATGTTTTTTCGTTTACAGGTTATCTAGCTAACGGCTCTTTTTCGAGTATTTTTCAGTTTTTCTCTTCCGGTTTTATAATAGTGCAATACTGTGTCACTTTTCTTTTGAGAGTGTTCTCAATTTATTATGGATGATCGGAAAATGCAACGGCACACTATATTGTTCATTGGCGCATTATGAGATACAGTTGTGGCCAAAAGTATTGACACCCCTGCAATTCTGTCAGATAATATTCAGTTTCTTCCTGAAAATGATTGCAATCACACATTCTTTGTTATTATTATCTTCATTTAATTTGTCTTAAATGAGAAAACAAAAGAGAATGAAGCAAAAAGCAAAACATTGATCATTTCACACAAAACTCCAAAAATGGGCCAGACAAAAGTATTGGCACCCTCAGCCTAATACTTGGTTGCACAACCTTTAGCCAAAATAACTGCAACCAACCGCTTCCGGTAACCATCAATGAGTTTCTTGTGCCAGTCATTACACTGGCTACCCATCCACTCCAGAATCCAGTACAAAACTACTACCCTCATCCACAAAGCACTCCATGGCTCTGCACCACCCTACATCTCCTCTCTGGTCTCAATCTACCACCCTTCCCGTGCCCTCCGCTCCGCTAATGACCTCAGGTTAGCATCCTCAATAATCAGAACCTCCCACTCCCGTCTCCAAGACTTTACACGTGCTGTGCCCATTCTTTGGAATGCACTACCTAGGTTAAAGGGAACCTGTCACCCCGAAATTCGCGGGTGAGGTAATCCCACCGGCATCAGGGGCTTATCTGCAGCATTCTGTAATGCTGTAGATAAGCCCCCAATGTTACCTGAAAAAGGAGAAAAAGACGTTATATTATACTCACCCAGGGGCAGTCCCGCTGCTGGTCAGGTCGGATGGGCGTCTCCGGTCCACTGCGGCGCCTCCCATCTTCTTTCCATGACGTCCTCTTCTGATCTTCAGCCACGGCTCCGGCGCAGGCGTACTTTGCTCTGCCCTGTTGAGGGCAGACAAAGTACTGCAGTGCGCAGGCGCCGGGCCTCTGACCTTTCCGGCACCTGCGCACTGCAGTACTATCCTCTGCCCTCAAGAGGGCAGAGCAAAGTACGCCGGAGCCGGAGCCGCTGAAGATCAGGAGAGGATGTCATGGAAAGAAGATGGGAGGCGCCGCAGCGGACCAGAGACGCCCATCCGACCGGACCAGCAGCGGGACCGCCCCTGGGTAAGTATAATATAACGTCTTTTTCTCCTTTTTCAGGTAACATCGGGGGCTTATCTACAGCATTACAGAATGCTGCAGATAAGCCCCTGATGCCGGTGGGATTACCTCACCCGCGATTTTCGGGGTGACAGGTTCCCTTTAATACGATTAATCCCCAATCCCCACAGTTTTAAGCGTACCCTAAAAACTCACTTGTTCAGAATGGCCTACTGCCTCAATGCATTAACCTAACGATCCCTGTGTGGCCTATTTATAAAAAAAAAAAAAAACTGGTTCCTCGCATCATGTTCTCATTCACTTTATGCAGTTATTAGCCCTCTGTGTCTGTACTGCTACATACTTAGGCAGTTAACTGGTTCATGCAGCTTTACATGAACACCCGAGCCTTACACTATGGCCGGTCCGAATAACTAAAGCAATTATTACCATCCACCTCTCGTGTCTCCCCTTTTCCTCATAGTCTGTAAGCTTGCGAGCAGGGCCCTCATTCCTCCTGGTATCTGTTTTGAACTGTATTTCTGTTATGCTGTAATGTCTATTGTCTGTACAAGTCCCCTCTATAATTTGTAAAGCGCTGCGGAATATGTTGGCGCTATATAAATAAAAATTATTATTATTATTATTATTTCTCACAATGCTCTGCTGGAATTTTAGACCATTCTTCTATGGCAAACTACTCCAGGTCCCTAATATTTGAAGGGTGCATTCTCCAAACTGCCATTTTTAGATCTCTCCACAGGTGTTCTATGGGATTCAGGTCTGGACTCATTGCTGGCCACCTTAGAAGTCTCCAGTGCTTTCTCTCAAACCATTTTCTAGTGCTTTTTGAAGTGTGTTTGGGTCATTGTCCTGCTGGAAGACCCATGACCTCTGCCAAAATGGGCAGAGCTGGGGTGTGATGAGGGCTTGTTAGTAGAGTGATACCATAGTTCATCTAATTCAAGACGAGCTGCGGCATTCCTTATGCCAGAAATTTTGCCCCAATTTGGAGTAAGATATCTTGGAGGTGCATGGAAGCGCATCGCCACTTGTCAAGATGCTCATGATTCTTTAAGAGGTGTGCACATTTTAATGAATCATGAGCTTCTGACTCCTACATACTCCCCTCATCAAGACCAGCCATAAAATTGACAGTCTTGTTGAACTGAGCCATAGTCTTTTTTTTCATGGTAAAATCCCTAAACACTAATTAAAAGGGGTTAGTCTGGCTCTGCTCACCCCAAGAGTTGGAGGTGAGTGTGAGGCAGTGCTGTAGAGTCGGAGTAAGGGAAATTGAAGAGTCGGAGGTTTGCCATATCGACTCAACAGTCCTGGTGTGACCGGTGACAACACTTCTGATACCTGCCAGGAAGGATGTATGCATGCTATCTATCCCATCAGGTATCCGCAAAGGTGACCTCAACGACCCCGCTCACCTTGTAATGCAGAAATGTGCAAAGCTAGACACACATTTTAAGGCTTTGTTCAGACGTCTGTGATTTTACTTGAACATAAAAACACGGACTGATATTCATTAGTGCTTTGGATCCGAGTTTCATCAGTGTTCGGTCAGTGTCAGTTTTTACCATCCAGTGTTTCCTCAGTGATTTTCACATATAAAAAAATTAAATAAATTACACAGCCTATCAGATTTTGTAGCAAAAACCTTGTGACAGATTCTATTTAACAGTTAGTTGGATAGTGAAATGTACAGACCATGGCTTGCTAATGTTACATATTGCTAACATACCATATGTGACTGGATGCATAACCTGGCTACTTAAAACAACCAAAAACTAAGTGTACAGTGTTCCTTATAACATGTATGAGTGAATGGAATTCACTAACCTTTACTACTGTCAAGTTCTTGATCGTTCATCAAGACATACTTATAGATATCCTTGTGTTCTTCTACATACTCCCACTCCTCCACAGAGAAACAGACCATGAAGTCCTCATATCTGATGGGAACCTGGCACACAATGATACAGTTATTACCCACAGGCCTGCTTTGGTGGGGTTCTAGTCCCAGCAGCGCTCACCTCTCTAGTCAGCAGCTCAATGATCTTGTTGGTGAGGTTCAGGATCTTCTCATCGTTCTTTGTCTCCTGTGGCTGAGATGAGGGATTATTCATAGTGAGACTCCGGCTGGATCTCCCACATTTAGGAGAAACACTGCTTCTTGTGACACGCAGAGCAGCATGGTTTACAGGTGCATAGTCCTAGAGATAAATTACAGAGCACATTATACAGACCTGTAGGATGGAAGTAACAGGCTATTTTGCAGGGAAAAGAGACTTCCTGCTTCTACATAGAGCAGAGAAAAGAAGAATTAACTGGATAGAAAGGCAAAATGAGCAATTGTAAGTACATGGTGCAAATCGCATACTTGCGATCACATGACCGACTGGCCCCGGAGAATCCTTGAAGTGCGCTTGCTGTGAGGAGTCACAAGTGTACAGTCACATAGAGTGAATGCAGAGTTTCTCCACAAGCCTGGACAACTCCTTTGTTTTATATATGTGTGATGAATGGGAAAAATTGTATTTATAGTCCCATGACTTGGGTAATAGTGTACATGACATGCAGTCCTTATCACATGTACTTGACTCATTATTCTTGGCTGATAGAACATTACTGACAAGGAAGAAAGTTTAAAGAAATATTCTCATGTTATTAAATTAGCAAGTTTGCAATTCACTTGTGTCTTCTATCTGCTGTTTTTTTCCTACTGTTAGAGCTTTGATCTTACATAAAGTACAGCTTGTTTCCATGGAGATTAGCTACCAGAGCATGGAAAAATATGAGCAGTAGCTACATTCTATGAGATTAATTAAATGCTAAGATCCCAGCCACCTCTTATTAGCCCACTGATTTCTATACTGCAGTTAGCTGCTGACCTCTCACCTCCCTTTTGGCTCCTGAGTCAGGTGCTCTTATCAGGACTGCATAATGGAAATCCCCGACCCCAGCAATAGCAAGTTACAGAGCAGATCTCCTAATTACCACTCACTTTCCTGAGCCTTGTGCTAGTTCAAATGCACGGTTACATCTATATGCAACTGTAGAGATAACAGTGTAGACTGAAAACATACACTATATATAAACACAGCCTGGAATCCAGGGCAAAGAAGAGATAAATGCAAATAGTTAAAACTTACATCATTTATTGAAAAAAAATTGAAATAAACATCTAAAAAAACGGGAAAACCTCAAGAGAGAAACCCATATTGGTAATTATGCAAAAGCTTATTGCTGCAGAGGATAATATGGGATTGTAATGATCTCTGGATAATCCTATATTAATAAATTATCCTATTTCGTTTGCATAGTATTTTCAACAGATAGTAGTTACCATAGACATACTACTACAACCCTAGTGCATGGTTACTGTCATGGTTAATCATTCTAAGCAGTCAAATTATTTAAAAACAATATATTTATAATTATGCTAGGAAAAAAACTTCAATGCTTCCTTATAATGTGATCTAAGATCTACCATCAGACAATAAACAATCTATTAAGGAACGTGCTAATACATGGATAATAGATTCATGCTCAACTGCAAAACCATCTCTATATATATGACAAAGTGCAAGTGCATGGTATATAGATAATATAGATGATTTGTCCTGCTATAAAAAAGGATGTAATGACATAATCCACATAGTATAGAACGATCATCAAAGTATAGATGGTTGAGTGCAGGTGCAGAGATAATGTATGATTATGGCTAGATGTCTCAATAAGAGTACCAATGCACCATACCTTAAAGTTGTCGTTTACCATGGAGGGTAGTAGAGAATAATATAATCAAAAGTCCCGGGGTACCTGTGTTTTCCACACCCCTGCGCCGTTTCGCATCATGCTTCTTCTGGAAAAAGCGTGATGTGAACAACTCTAAGGTACACCGTAATCTCTGAGATATGGTGCATTGGTACTGTTATTGAGACATGTAGCCATAGTCATACATTATCTCTGCACCTGTACTCTACCAGGTATACTTTGATGATCCATCTACAGTATACTATGTGGATTATGCCTTTACATCCTTTTTTTTTTTTATAGCATGACAAATCATGTATATTATTTATATACCATGCACTTGCACTTTGTCATATATTTAGAGATGGCTTTTCAGTTGAACATGAATCTCTTAACCATGCATTAGCACTTCACCTAATAGATTACGTCTGATGGTAGATTTTATATCACATTATAAAGAAGCATGGGAGGTTTATTCCTAGCATAATTATAAATATATTGTTTATAAACTATTTGACTGCTCAGAATGAATAACCATGCACTAGAGTTGCATTAGTATGCCTATGATAACTAATATCTGTTGAAAATAATATGCAGAGGAAATAGGTTAATTTATGAATAAAGGATTTTCCAGAGACCATTACAAACCCATATTATCCTCTGCATATTATCTGCCTAACAGCAATAATCTGACATTTTAGCTTTTTCATAGTTACCAATATGTATTTATCTCTTGAGGTTTTCCCGTTTTTTAGATATTTATTTTAATTATTTTCAATAAATAATGTAATTTGTAACTATTTGCATATATCTATAGATTTGCTTATGTCCAGGATGCTTATATATATACTTTGGTTGATTACTCAGAACCCTCACAGACTGTTAAGCAGGTAGGAGCTCATGAGCTCAAAGAGAAGTGCCTGTGCACAAAACAGACAGGAAGAAAGGTCTGCTCATGAGAAAACTTGAGAATAGCCCTTTTAAGGGAAGAAGAAGCCAAACTGTGAGAATAATGGTTTTGTGGACATGGAACACAGAGATCTAGTAACACAGATAAGAACCATATGATCAGAACGTTCCCACCAAACAAGGGATTGTTCTTCCCCATTACTATAGATAGGAATATAGATGTTATTGGAACATTTCCTGCACCCCTCACCTCTCCGGTCAGCAAGTAGATGATCTCCAATGTGAGGTTTAATATTTGCTCAGTTATGCGATTTCTATTCTTGTCCATTGTCAATAAATCTGATCAGAATTCACGGTAGACATACGTGGAGATGAACAATGTCCTACACAACAAACAAAAGCAGAGAAATATCTAATTAGTACATACCGTATTATCTACTATATAATTATCTAAGGGTTACTTCCGTCTTCCTGTCTGTCTGTCTTTCCGTCTGTCACGGATATTCATTGGTCGCGGCCTTTGTCTGTCATGGAAATCCAAGTCGCTGATTGGTTGTGGCAAAACCCCACGACCATTGCCACGACCAATTAGCAACGGGCGCAGTCCGGCGGCAACATGGCCGCTCCTTCCTCCCCGCAGTCAGTGC